>NC_133378.1:17891008-18188985 GCF_049309525.1 Garra rufa
TGACTATTGCTACAAATATACCCCAGCGACTTAAGACTGGTTTTGTGGTCCAGGGTCACATATGTTATTATTTTTATGTTTTATTTTTAATAATTTATGCTGTTGGGAACTATGAAATGCAAGGTGAATCATATATATCTATAGATAAAATATATTATAATATTATTTAGTATATATTTTGTTTACTAAACCGAAATGTAGAATATTTTGTTTCTACATTTAGCAAATAATAATACATTATTTTACTATGTAATATATAGTGAATGCAAGTATGCAAAATCCACACCACAGTGCCATCCATATTGTGTTCCTGCTCACTCTCAATTTGAATCCCGCATCTGATTGATTGCAGTTTCCTGCATTAGACACTAGAGGTCAGCATTGTCTATAATGTTCATTTAGAAGCATGCGTCTCATTAGTAAAGTGACTTGCTGAAACAAGACCCTAGAAAAGAAAGAAAGGCCAAATCAGGGTGAAGAAAATGAAGGGTAGATTACAAAAGATGGAGCTGGAGTAAAGGATGTGCGCATGAAAGAAGATAAAGAGACAGGCTAATTTAAGTTGTGAGAAAAGGGTCATAAGGTGAGGCCAAGGGCAGCGCTGCTGCCGGCACAGTGCTGTAGCACCTCAAATGAGACTAAAAAAACACTTCCTCAAGTGATGACCTGCTCAGACTAACCCACGCCTCTACAGAGAAGAAGTAAAAAGAAAGAAACAGAGTGAGCGAACGGGAGAGAAAATACACTTTGTAAGCCGCAGACAATGGCTGAAGATTTCAGTGGAATAACTGGGCAGAGAAAGAGAAGGAAAAGTACAGGGACAAAAAAGGGAGGGGAGGAGAATCAACACAAACTCCAAACAAAAGAACTAGCTTTGAGAGAGTCCCTGAACAACTGATTCCTCCATCCTAACAGCAATTCTCGCACATTGTCTGTAAACACCTTGATGCAGGCAGTTGTAAAGGCGGTACATGCTAGCTTAACCTCAGGCACATACTGAAGGCAGGTAAGAGGCAAATGTCAGCAAAATAAAGAAAGGACTGATAAACTGACCAAGTGTGAAAAGAAAAACTCAAGTCTTTAATTGTGGGTGATCCACAAAGAGAGATGTGTTTATTAGAGGATATTTATAGATGTTTAGAGTGGGTGTTTCCATATGTGGAAGTGAAATCTACATAATTATATCTGACATGCTATATTGAAATGGACAGAAATATAGTATATGGAGTACTTTATATTTATTTATTTATTTTTTACACTTTTGCCTTCATTATGAATACATTGTGAGTACAGTTTAGTGCTGAAAGGGAGCAAAATGGAAGAGAGAAAAATGGGATCAGGAGTTCTCAAACCAGGATTCGAACTCGGGACGCTCGTAACAACCGTTCGATATGTTGGCGCGCTGCCCACAAGGCTATTACTTCATTCATTCATTTGTTCGTTCGTTGCATTTAACAGACAATATCACTGAACCAAACAGAACTGGCAAATTTTACTGATTATTGCTGCTAAAAATGGCCAATCATTGTCATGTTTTGGGCTGTATACTAATCGGTCTGGCTGGAAAAAACACATTCCCCCGGTTTCACAAGGCTTAAGCCTAGCTGAGTTGTTTCAACTGAAATAAAATTGCACTGTTTGACCTTAAAACAAATCAGTGCCTTTGTTTTGTCTTAAGATGCACACCAGTAATGTTTTTTGCAAGCATGTTTATAAAAATTGCTTAATTGTCCTAATTGAACTATGGCCTAATCCTGGCTTAGCCTGGCTTGTCTGTGAAACCGGGCCTTTGAAGTACTATAGACTGCCAAAAGTTCTAACAAATCAAGGATAAGAGTGCTAAAAGAACTCATTATGTATATACATACAATAATTTTTTTGCACACTTTTTTACGCTTTTGCCTTCATTAGGAGTACATTATGAGTACAGTTTAGTGTTGACAGGGAGCAAAATGGAAGAGAGAGAAAAATGGAATCAGGAGTTCTTAAACCGGGATTAGAACTCGGGACGCTTGAAGCAACTGTGCGATGTATTGGCGCGCTGCCCACAAGGCTATTAATTCATTCATTGTACTTAACAATGTCACTGAACCAAACAGAACTGGCATATTTTACTGATTTTTTCTGCTGAAAATGGGCAATTATTGTCATGTTTTGGGCTGTACTAATCGGTCGGACTGGAAAAAACATTTTGAGCACTATAGACTGCCAAAAGTTCTAACAAATCAAGGATAAGAGTGCTAAAAGAACTTATATATATACTAGTGGTGGGCCGTTATCGGCGTTAACGTGCTGCGTTAACGTGAGACTTTTATCGGGCGATAAAAAAAAATATCGCCGTTAATCTATTCTCAAAATTGGGTTGGGAGCTGGGTCTAAACTACGCAAGCTATGATGACTTTCACCTTGATAGTTTAACGCGGATGTATACCAAAGACTATAGGATATGGTCGCGCGTTTATGTCTCCTCCGCCAAAACACAGACGGGATCACGTCGTCCTCCATTCATAAAAACCGAATCTACTATAGCGCGAAATGCCACGTAAATTCGTCGTTTTTTGGATTCATAAATCAAATATGGTCTGTCACTTAATTCAAATCGCGATATGGACTAGTGTCTGTGAAAACTGAAATGCAAAAAGACCGTTTTAATATGAATCCGGTATGTTCGGCTTGCCTAGCTGTATGCATGAAATTCATACTATGAATGGTGGAGACGCGCTTTTACTACACGCATACTGAAACACACGTGACGCTCCCGGTAATTTTTGGCATTTGCATCTCACATGAACAGATAAACTCAATCTCCCAAACTGCTGTGAGTGTCACTTATACCGTTTCATTTGAGAAAACTCGCATCATGTCATACTGTATACACAGAAACTTCACGGCAACCTGTCAAAATAAAAGTACGGCGTAACATGTTTAGTCATTATTTGGGTAGCACACATATTCTGAATGCCTTCAGCAGAATTCAAATTAGCCATTTTAATCTAGATTAATCTAGATTAATTCCAAGATTTAATCTAGATTAATCTAGATTAAAAAAATTAATCTATGCCCACCCCTAATATATACATACAGTACTTTTTTATTTTTACACACTTTTTTAAGTTTTTGCCTTTATTAAGAGTACATTATGAGTATAGTGCTGATAGGAAGCAAAATGGAAGAGAGAGAAATGGGATCAGGAAAAGTTCTCAAACCATATTCGAAATTGGGACGCTGGTAGCAGCGGCGTTATATGTTGGCACGGTGCCCACAAAGCTATTGCTTCATTTGTTTGCTCGTTGACAATGCTACTGACTGAACTGAACAGAACTCGCAAATTTTGCTGATTATTGCTGCTGAAAATGGCCAGCTGTCTAAGGAACAAAACAGCATTTGTGGCTGGCCAAACTGAACCAGGATTTCCAGGGCAAGAATCTTGACGACATTTGTGTTTGTTCTTATCATTTCCAGTCAGGTAGGTGAAATATTGGGCTAATATCTTAATTAATTCTGCTCATCTGTATCTTTAACACCTATTAACTTTATTTTGTAAAAAACTGCACCCTTTCCTGCTTACTAAGCGCTTCTCTATATGATTGAGCAGCTTCCACACATTGTTTCCTTGGTTTAGATAACATAAATTAGCAGAACAACATATTCAACATTAACTGTGCAATCCATGCTGTTGTTTACATCAGAGTATCTCCAAACCGTGACATAAGTGCAAACCCTTTATGCGTTTTTATAGATAAAATACTGAAAAAAATGAAGAGGACACTTATAATAATGTGTTCAAAATGTCCACCACAGAAGAAAATGATATCATACAATGCTAGTCACACGGTGTTGTGATAAACCATTCGTTTAAGCTTTTGTTTTAAACTTCTGCAAGCGTGATGAAAAATTTTGCGTGAAATAAAATGTTTTCTTAAATTAAATTTAGTAACATTTTAGAATATATGTTGACATTTTTTCCCATTATTTTGATCCCGAGAACCAAAAAAAATCAAGGTAATTTCAAGTAAACTGAAACACAGTGTGCACAAAATGAGTAAGGTTATAATATGATTTTCCTTAATAGATAAAATACAATATTTCTGAGGATTTTTTAAAACTACAAATATTATAATTATCAAAGGACATTAAATAGAAAGTAGAATGACTCATACATAAAAACAAATACATCTGTTCCTTGTAGCTGAACATAAGTGGTGTTTTGTGTCTGGCTTTGAGGCCATTTATATGCTAGTGTACACCCAAAAGTTGAGAGACAATTTAGGTTTACATCGCCTTAGACTAGCAAAAGCAAATAGTCAATCATGATTCTCTGCTGTGATATGAACTAAATCTATTAGCTATTAAAAAAGAACAATGCCTTCGATATGGCAATACCAACTTCGTGTTTTAATAGGAAATACATCAAAACAGGAATAAAAACTGCATTCATGGAGTGATCTCTTGGTTACTTAGGCTAGCCTGTCACAGATTTCTCACATACATTGTCTTGCACACAGCTAAAGCTGTGATACTGAGGTATTGACCCAGTGGCCCAGGGTGTTGAAGGTCAAAACACCTTTGGTTGATCATATGCTCCAAAACTGAGAACAGATATTCAAAACCCAAACACACTCAGACAGAGTTGAACATATTCTCAGCCAACATCCTAGTTTATCAAGCACACTGCTAGCATAGATGCTAAAACTGCAGAAAACACTGGTTTATAGGTCACTGGGGGTCTTTTCACACAGGATGCGATCTTGCA
Organism: Garra rufa; assembly: GCF_049309525.1. Lineage (NCBI taxonomy): Eukaryota > Metazoa > Chordata > Actinopteri > Cypriniformes > Cyprinidae > Garra > Garra rufa. The sequence continues at coordinate 17,895,762 of NC_133378.1, forward strand.
CTTAGTCTGCGCTTTTTTATAGTTGGTATATGTAGAAATGTGTCAGACAAATGTTTTTAGCATTGCATGTTTTTATCTAGCCTGGAAAAATCCAGACCCTAATCTATTAAGATTAAGGGTCTGGCATCGAGCAATGAAAAGGGCCTAATTCGAGGGGCGGCACCAAGCGTACATTTGAAACTCTCGCTGCACGCAATTGGATAACGCCATGACCAATCACAACAATACACAGTGTGACGTATCCAGAACGACGGTGAACATATAAGAGTGGATTTCAATGTTATGACATAAACCAGTGGTTCTCAATCCTGGTCCTGGGGGACCCCTGCTCTGCACATTTTGCATGTTTCCCTTATTTAACACCTGATTGAGATCATTAGCTCATGAGGAGAGAGATCCATGAACTGAACTAATCAGCTAATGATCTCAGTCAGGTGTGTTAAATAAGGGAGACATGCAAAATGTGCAGAGCAGGGGTCCCCCAGGACCAGGATTGAGAACCACTGACATAAACAATGTGACAAGATTAATAACTATTAATTACGACAGCCGAATCAACCTCATAAAACAATTAGGTCCGATCAAACTATTCATTAACTATCAACTAATATGTGGATGGACGCTAGCTTTTCATTCAGCAGTGAGACAAATCGTCCTGTTCAAGTTAGGCTACTGTATTACTATTGAATAGTTCAGTTTTTCGTTACAGTAAGTTTACCAAGTGACTCTTACCATTTGTAAATGATGAGATGGACCTCATCCACCACAATCCCGATCAGGTTGTCCCGGTAGACCTTGTTCGATAACATTTATCACCACTTTTTTTTTTAACAGCCAGGACTCGGGACTGCCGAATGCTATCTGGCATTGCCCTCTTCGGATCTGTTCCTCTTCGTGGCCGCCCCATACGCTTAACTACCAGCGGAGCTAACTGATAGATTAAACTCTTGCCATATCCAGTCGGCAAAACAGCAAGAACGTCCTTCTTGCAAAGGAACGATTCGAGCGCGGCTTTCTGTTCCTCTTTTATATGAAAAACCAAGTCTAACTCATTCATTGTAGCGGCCAAAGCCGTTTCAAACAACTGGTGTTCATCTGTAGCCATCTTTCAGTGTTTACTAAATGATTCCAGACGTCGCAGCGCTGTCGTCATCAGCTTAGCTCGCCTCTGGCCCGCCTACATCAGATACACCGATTTGACTGGTTCCCAGAACTGCTTACGTAATGCAGTAACGTGCATCATTGCTCGATGCCAGAGTGTCTTGCAGAGACAATTCAAATTGTGCTCTCGTGAGACCTCTGGATTTCCAGGGTACTGTCTATCTGCTTTTTCAGTGTTGATTTTTTAGTTTTTATTTGTTTTGTTATATATAAGAGAGCTTTCAGGTCTTACTACTTTTGTAGTCACTGCAAAGAATTCCATGTACTGAAGAGAGTTTAGAAGTTAGGAAGGCTTAGCTAATGCTAAAAGGTGTGTTGTGTCTACTGTCTTGATTGTTTGTTTTTTTCTCTTAGACCATGAGAAGCAACATGACACATACATTTGAAGTGCATTCCAGGTCTTTGGTGTCTCCAGGCACCATTTTGATTATGGAAGATGGATAGAGGATCGTTAAACAGCTATTATGGTCGTGTACAGTCTTAGGACAGCCCGGTAATGAGGTGCAGCGCAAGGGATTGATGGGTGTTTGGCTCCACAGTGTTTCAAGAGACCAGTGCTGCCCTAGTTTCGACCACTGGGACACCGCAAAACAGACAAACAATGAATCGGCATTGAGAACGGATCATCAGTTAGCCTGTATTTGTGATAGCATTCATGCAGAACACAGGTAAGGGTATAAACAATATGACATAGCCTCACCTCTACTGTATGTAAATTTAAGTGAAAAAAATGTGTTTGTGTCAGCTGTCTTGCCCAAGAAAGTTGTTTCAGATCTGAAAAGATGGATTGCTTTCCACAATATAGTCTTGTTACTTTGATCTAACTATACATCTGTCATTCTCAACATCGCATCTTTTCAAATCAATTTCAATACTTTTATTTTCAACTGTTGCTCTGACACACAACCACACTAAGCCCATGTGATGATACCGTGAGATATCGATCAAGACAGACATGTCTAGAGTAACCCCTGTTCGGCTTCCTGTGAAAGATGAGGCTAGTGATCTGCGTTTGCATAGAAGAGCTGCTGGCACGCAACCGGACAGATACAGGAGCGTTTGCAGTGGATGGTTCTCAATTATTATATTCTTAAAGGGATAGTTCACCAAAAAAAAGAAAATTCCGTCATTAATTACTCACCCTCATGTTGTTCCTAACCCGTAAGACCTTCGTTCATCTTTGGAACTTAAATTAATTTTGGATTTTTGATGAAATCCGAGAGTGTTCTAACCCTGCATACACTGTTAAAAATAAAGGTGCTTCACAATGTTAAAGAACCTTCTTCAGATTATAAAAAGGTAAGAAAGAGATGGGTTTTCAAAGAACCTCTGACACTGAATGGATCTTTGTGAAACCAAAAATGGTTCTTCTACGGCTTCGCTGTGTAGAAACTTTTAAAGCACCTTTATTTCTAAGAGTGTAGACAGCAACACAGCTGACACGTTCAAGACCCAGTAAGGTAGAAAGCTCTCGGATTTCATTAAAAATATCTTATTTTGTGTTCCGAAGATAAACAAAGGTCCAATAGCACATATAAATTCACAGTATTAAAACAGTAGGCAAAAACTCCCTGAATGAGCTACTGTTTTCGACAAGATTCTGAAGTGCACATCCAGCGGACACTTTACTATTAGGCCATGGGGAAGGATTTGTGAAGGGCAGTAAAGTGATGCAACTGACGCTGGTAGGTCATATGACAATGACAACGTGACGAATTGAGTACATCCAGATTACATTCATACTACACGCTCATTTTATACAAAACAATGTTAACGGTCTCAAAGAAATTACTTAAAATAAGTACCTACTCAGAGAGTATGCGATTGTGGATGCAGTCCCTAGTAGCCCCTTTAAATAAGCCCCTAAACATATTTAAAGAAGATATCGGATGTCCATTTTCCAAAAGTTGGTATTATTCTTTAGGGTCTTCATGAAATTCTTGGTTGTGTAAAACAACACCATTTTACCTTGTCAAAAACAGCTCTGTTCACAGTGAGCCGTTTCGGTGCATGACTCTTTAAATGATAATGAGCTACTGTTCACTCCACCTCTCTCTTACGATTTTTATGTATTCCGTGGCGCATTTCCATCAAAAACAAAATTAATCCACTGTGTCCTTAGTGACTCTAATGTCTGGAGAAAATGAAGATTCTTATGTTCACTTTCACATCCAACTACAAAACAGCTGCATTGCTTACAAGACATTGTTGTTGCTAAAACCGCTTGAGCATGGAGAAAATGGCAGACAGGGTACAAGTGGCTGAGGGTGGAAATATGATACCACTGGACAGTCTGTTAGCAGCCGTGGGCGGGGCTTGAGTAATATGATGTCATACTGCTCAGAAAATCAAAACAGCTTGATAATTGAGACCGTATAGGTTTTTTAGGGATTAAAAAAAAAAGCAGTGAATGGATTTTTATCATTGTATAGTGGTTGTGTCCACATACTGCCAAGATACATTTATATGCAAATGCCATGTAAAAGTGGATTTTGCATTCAATGTCCCCTTTAATTTCCATTATTTGATTCCCATACTAATTTGTTTCCTCGTTTTAATTTAGTTAGAATTAAAGCGAGAGAGCAAATTATGATATACGCCCCACATGAGGGAAATAAATGATAAAATGATCAAATATGGCCACGAATTAACAAATCATGGGGTTAATAAGTATTTGTGTTAATTTTTTCCACAATATTTTTTATTTATAATAATTTATATAGATGCAAGCAACATAAAAACTTTAATTACATTACAGTTACATTTTTTTGTAGTGCTCTTAAATATATACAATATGCTTTGTTGATTTTTATATTCTGTTTTTTATATATATATATATATATATATATGTGTGTGTGTGTGTATATATATATATATATATATATATATATATATTTTTTTTTTAATATTTTTTTTTTTACTTAAAACAGTGGTAGACGCATGAAATGGTGGGAAGTCTATTGTGAATGATTTCAAATTATTATTTAAATCTCACCTTCATGTTGGTCCAAACCTGTAAGACCTTCATTCATCTTTGGAATACAATTTTTTTTTTTTTTTTTTTTATGAAATCCAAGAGCTTTCTGGTCCTGCATAGAATGCAACTGATACGTTCAAGGCCCAGAAAGGTAGTAAGGACATTTTTAAAATAGTCCATGTGACATCAGTGTTTCAACCATAATTCTATGAAGCTACAAGATTATTTTTGTGCACAAAGGAAACAAAAATAACAACTTTATTCAACAATTTCTTTGACTAGCATTCACAAAAGTATCATGCGTGTGATGCTACTGAGGCAGAACGTCCATCTCCCTTAGGGCCTGTCCACACAAAGAGCTTTCCCTATCCAATCTTTTCTTGCCTCGTCCTTTTGTAAACATGGCGTCGTCTCAAGAAATATCTGCGTACACACGAAACCACTGAAACCGACTTAAAGCAATGTAGTCTACATGCCAGGCCAGTATGTAGCATTGTAATTCTGCCACAGAGATACACTAAAACAGAGAAGACCTTGCACGCTGTCTACAAACTCAACACAACAACAAGAAGACGAACATGGAACAATGCATTTATTACGCTATTTATTAATCTGTGTTAATGTTAGTTAATAAAAATACAGTAATTCATTGTTTGTTGTTGTTGCTGTACACACGAAAATGCAAGTGTGTAATTTTCATATTTATCCACTTTGGGACCCGGTTTCAAAAAAATAGCGGTTTCAGGCTCCCAAAATGCTGGATCCGTCTGGACGAAAAGCCAAAACGATACAAAAATTTTACGTATACAGCTAAACACATCTCTGTGTGGATGGGGCTATAGTTTAACATCTGTATATTTTGGTTCAAATAATTAAGACTGGGCAAAAAAATGTCAGTTATCCTCTCTGTCAAAAACTTCAGACATATTTACGAAGGCTGTTTTATGTACAGCTACAAAACAAAGAACTTTTTTGTTTTCTATGTGCACAAAAATTATTCTCGTAGCTCCATAAAGTTAAGGTTGAATCACTGATGGCAGATGGACTATTTTAACGATGACCTTACTACCTTTCTGGCCTTAAACGTGGTAGTTGCATTGCTGTCTATGCAAGTTCAGAAAGCTCTTGGATTTCATTAAAAATATCTTAATTTGTCTTCTGAAGATGAATGAAAATCTTACGGGTTTGGAACGACATGACGATGAGTAATTAATGACGGAATTTTCATTTTTAGATGAACGATCCTTTTAAGGCACTATATAGAAATGAGAATACAGACAACAAAAGTTTTTTTTTTTTAGATACCATCCATACATTTTATTAAAAAAATATGAAATATAGAAATGAAGATGGCAATTTAAATATAGTGAATTTCTGCTTATGAATTGTCAAATAGATCCTGATTTTCATGATCGATATGATCAGCATAACACATTTCGCATTTGCAATAATGGAAGCAGTCCGAATTGCACAAACCCATGCGCACAAGTAAGTCAGCAGGGATAAGCAGCACACTGTACCCTACACCCACTCACAGCCTCTGCTGATGACTGCCGTCATAGCAACAGATAGACATAACTACCCACCCTTACACACAGTCCTGTATAGAGCACAGCCTTACACACATACACATAGCTCCAGTCCCATGTGAAGCTAGACACATACTGAACGAAGAAAAGCATAATAACAGACAGCTAACACAACATACATCCATATAATTCAGTTTCAGAAGGCATTTCAGTATGAACATACAGTATGAAGCATGTCACACCGACTGCTCAATACTAACAATCCAAGCGATGCCAGATGACAGAATAAGTGTCTAAAAGGCCTACTGGAACACGGTGCGGCCCAGACCAGCGGTTGTGATTTCGACAGACAGAGTGACAAACATTTCAGGGAAGAGACTTTAGTGGGCTAACCACAGATGACTGACCACTTTTCTCTGGAAGCAGATGCTCGCTTCTCTCTTGGGCCACAGCTGAAAAGGGGAAAAAGAGGCAGGGAGGGAGTCAGCAGGGTTTTGAAACCCACTTTCACTTCCCAAAGCAAAAGGCTATTTCAATACAGCTGGTTCTACCCAGTGCTTTGTTTCCATGTGCCAGTTGATCACTTTTGCTGAGAGAGAGTTTAGGCTCAGTGTGTGTACAAGAGACTGTATCAGTTAAAAAAAAAGTCAAAAATTAAAGTTACTTATCACTTGTTTTTTATAAACCAGAGGAGAAGCACAACTAGGTATTGTATCTACATGACTAAAAAAAAAAACATTTAAAACCAGACTGGAATGCATTCTTGATTTACGAGCACAATTTTTGTTCTGGTGATGACCAATTTCCTATTAAAACAGGAAGTTTTGGTAGGACATATCGGGTCATCCTTTTTTAGCCAAATAGTGTTTAATTATATTTCAGCTATGAAACATCCCTGCAACGTACTGTCCATTCTAAATAGTATGTGAGATTAGAATAAGTGTGTCCTAAAGCATACTATTGAAAAGAATATGCCAAAATTTCCCGGATTGGCTAATGTTTTCAAAGTATGAATCTGTAATGGATGTCTACAAAGTATGGAGTTTAATGGCTGATATTTCCAACAACCCATTGTGCTTTGGAGGAGGATTTGGTTCAGAAATATAAACACTAATTAAAAGAACTACAAACATGGCAGTTGTTTGTGAGATGGACTGTTAAAGAATTCTGTCTTTAATTCCTCACTCTCATGTTGTTCCAAACCTGTAAAACCTTTGTTTATCTTTGGAACACAAATTAATATATTTTTAATGAAATCCAAGAGCTTTCTGACCCTGCATAGACAGCAACGCAACTACCACATTCAAGGCCCAGAAACGTAGTAAGGACATTGTTAAAATAGTCCATGTAACATCAGAAGTTCTACTGATTTTATTAAGTGTATACTTTCAAGTAATACATGATTTGGTAGTTGCTAGTTGGCGAGGGGAGGGGCATCTTCATTCTAGGGGGAATTTGATTGGATGAAAATCTGTGTAGTGCAGGATGAGTCATCAAAATGTTTTGTTTGTTTTCCTTTGTTTTGTACATATTTTTGTACTTTTTAGAGTGCACTCTAATAGAAAAAGCTAATAGAAAAACGCCACAAAACTTGATTAGATGAGGTCGAGCTGTCCTGCAATTTAATTGAGCAGAACCTTAGATCTCACTTTTCATGGAACATCAATGAGATGTGGATTTTTGTAAAAGAATTTGAAAGCTCTTTTCAACTATGACACACAACGGTTTGTACCTTCAGCACACTCCATGTTTATCTGTATGTTGTGTCTGACTCAGACACACAGCACTTGGAGTTACACAAATGCTCTCAGCCCTGCACAGAGCGTCCATGCTCACTGTTCACTCAAGGTCTCCTTGATCGCCCACTTTATTTCATGATCTGCAGTAGTAATTCTCTCTCTATTCACTTGGTTGAATACTCTAGGAATGTGTTGTTGGAACTCCCCTGAGCTGAGGATTCAGATTTTAAGGTTAATATTCATCTATTTGAGTTATTCTTTATATTTTACTAAACTGTCGTGTGTATGTGTGTGTGCCAATGAAAAATCACTAAGGAGATTTCTCATTTGTTCCAAATGCAAATTGAGACTTTTGATCTTAGGAGACTTTTTTGAAGTCACCAGTAATTCAGATTAATGTATTTTTCAGAGGTTGTTTCATCAGCTTGAACATTTCTTATCAAATTCTACTAATACCATCTAAAATAAGCTCTTTACTCTTACAGCATGTCAGCAACTGTCTTATTTGTTGGACCACTTTTATTTCTGCTAAGGCATTTTAAACGAGACATCAATACAACTGTCCTTTGGTCACGTCTCTATATGAAATTTAATTACACAGTAGCTGCTTTACAAATTTTGACCATCAAGATAGCTGCCATTTTCTTCTATTTAATGATCAAACTTTATCAGAAGCAAGTTACATTGCTTTAAAAGTCAGCACATACATTCTCTAGCAACTGTACCTATGGCCTTAGTGTTGCTAGCAGCCCCATGCGGTACTATTTGAGCTACAGGAAAGCTAATAGAATGATAATATAAATTAACAAGGGGTTTTATGCTGCCTTCACATGCTAGTTGAATTATCATAAATAAAAGTTCCCCAGTCGGAAATTGGACACGGATGGCCTCTCAGATTGTATTTACGACTGGGAAACGCAGAGATAATTTTCAGAGATAACATTTTAGAGTTGGATGGTGCATATAAACGTAACACATGGTAGAAGACAGAACTATAGCTGTAGTAACTGTCAAGTTATATTCATTTTTCTCACAACATCTAAATTTCCAATAACGTGTGAAGGCAGCATTAAATACATTCAAGAAAAACACTGATCTCTTTCCAGTTTTTAGAAAAATGGAGCTGCCATCTAAAGGGTGACTTTAAGAAGTTGGGTCAGTTGGAATAGTTCTCCCAAAAATTAAAATTACCCCATGATTTACTCACCCTCAAGCCATTCTAGGTGTATATGACTTTCTTCTTTCAGATTAATACAATCAGAGTTATATTAAAAATAGTCCTGGCTCTTCCAAGCTTTATAATTCAAGTCCAACAAAGTGCATCCATCCATCCATCATAAAAAGTACTCCACATGGATCTGGGGGGTTAATAAAGGCCTTCTGAAGTGAATCGATGCAAAAATATAAATATTTTAAACTTTATACCGTAATATCTAGCTTCTGCTAACTGTTGTATGCGTTCCAGTGGATGACTTAGGAGTAACATAAGCTCTGATGAGAACATGCCAGTCATATACACCTGGCTTGAGGGTTAGTAAATCTTGGGGTCATTTTTATTTTTAGGTGATCTATCCCTTTAAGGCTGCTTTGAACAGGCTTTGAGTCTCCTTCCAAATTGTTTTCACGTTATCAATCGGTCATATTGGTGGCACTAAATGTAAACAATGCCACTGAATCAAATGAAACTCATATATTTTGCTGATTATTGCTGCTGAAAATGGTCAATTATTGTCATGTTTTGGGTTGTACTAATCGGTCAGACTGGGAAAAACATTTGGAATACTACAGACTGCCAAAAGTTAACCAATCAAGGAGAAGAGTGCAAAAAAACTGTCTGAGGAACAAAAGGGGTTTGAGGTTGGCCAAACTGAACCAGGATTTCCAAAAAACTTGACAACATTTGTCTTGGTTCTTATCATTTCCGGTCAGGTAGGTGAAATATTAGGCTGATATCTTAATTAATACTGCTTGTACATATCTTTTCCACCTATTAACTTTAGTTTGTCAAAATATTGCACCCTTACCTGCTTCCACGTTTTATCCATGGTTTAGACAGCATAAATCAGCAGAACAATGTATTCAGTAGTATATTAACCGTGAGTATCGCCAGTATGGTTGCGCATCTAGGTTATACTAACCAAATCGTGACGTAAGTGCAAACCCTCTATGGTGCATAAAATCCTAAAATGCACCTAGTATCACAGGCGGCTCTGATGCTGCTTTTGTTTATTTGCTTTTCACACTGACATCGATTAAACTGTTAAAGATGTCAGAGTTGTTGTCCTCATTTGCATGCTCAACGTTTTAGGTTTGCTAATGGTGTCCGTAGCTCACATTGCCTGAATTCAACTCTCATTGAAAATGATGTCTGTTCACCGCAGTGTGAACACCCTTAAATCAAACACAGCACCAGAATAGACTTAAACGGTATATATTTTTAATATGTAGCCCTAGACCACAAAACCAGTCATAAGCAGCATGGGTATATTTGTAGTAATAGCCAAGAATACATTGTATGGGTCAAAATGATTGATTCTTCATGTTCCATGAAGATATTTTGTAAAATTCCTACCATGAATATATCAAAACTTAATTTTTGACTAATAATATGCATTGCTAAGAAGTTAATTTGAACTGTTTAAAAGCGGTTTTCTCAATATCTTGATTTTTTTTGCACCTTCAGATTTGAGACGTTCAAATAGTTGTATCTCTGCCAAATATTGTCCTATCCTAACAAACCATACATCATATTTATTCAGCTTTCAGATGATGTTTAAATCTTAATTTTAAAAAAGACACTAATGACTGGTTTTGAGGTCAAGGGTCACATATATTTAAATGTTCATGATTTAAATTTAAATTCGATATTTTATCTATTCGATATTTTTTTCTATTCATTATTTCACATCTAAAAAACATTATTCAAAACAAATACTTTTAACAAATGTAAATGCACAATAAATTCTGTTTAGCCCGGATACACTTAATACATTAAGTGTGTGTGTGTGTGTGTATATATATATATATATATATATATAAATAAAATTAAAAAAAAATCCTTAATTAAAAATAAAATAAATAAATAGCATGTAAACAGTAACCTCCAGGTCGAAAACTGGTTTCTGTGGGACACTCGTCTGCTTTGTGTTGATTTGGGCTATCTGAATGCGTGCACTTCCTGGATCTGGACTGTCCCACCGCGCATGGGACGCCGCTCAAACCCATCCATCCTACAGCCTCGTGGGTCAGTTAGTATGCCCCACATCTCACGTTACACGCATAATCCTGTCCTCCGCGTGGACAGGCTCGCTGAGCGTCGAGGCTCGAGCTCATTCTAACAGGTGGCGAGCGATTTCAGGTGGAGCAGCAGTTCATTCACTGAGCCGACCGGCGCGCCAGCTTCAACGAACGCTGAGAGGATCACTCGCTCCTCATTACAAGCAATTCGTGGCGTATTAACACAGTCTAATCGTCGTATTTAGGGTATTTAGGCGAAGGACCGATTGGTTTAATTAGCCTTCATCTTACAGGTGGGCGAAAGCCGTTTGTAGGACGGCCCCTCTTTCAGTTCCTCAACAGGAGACGCGGGACTGTCATTTGTTTGCCATCCTGTGGGACAGAAGAAACGGCTCCGTTAACAGGTGCGAGGATAGACCAATACACCGGCGTTAAGTCGTGTGTTTGTGCGGCACGGGATTTGAAGAATATTCTCATTTGTGTTCGCAGTAAATTAGGAGCTTCATCTATATATCTCGCATATCTTCGAAGCCTCTTTCGTTCCGGAGGAGGACCGACAAAGCCATGTCAGCCAAAAAACGGGTGGATTTAACGAGAAGGAGCCGAAGCCCCGCGGTGTCCGAGGCGGAGATGTTTGGGGATTTTCAGGAGTGGTGCCTCCGCACTTACGGGGACTCCGGAAAAACAAAGACCGTCACCCGGAGAAAATACAACAAAATTCTGCAGACCCTCTTACAGAGCGAAGACTCCGAGGGCGTCTATATCGAGAGTAACCACATCAACGCCAAATTTAAGTTCTGGGTGAAATCCAAAGGTTTCCAGGTGGGCAGCACTGACGGAAAGCCGAACGAGAACGGGGCAGCGGACAGACCGGTCCTGTATGTCCCCATCAAGGCAACGGTTAGTATTGGTGCTCTTTTTCCCGTCTGCTAATCAAGCGCGTAATAGTGCCCGATATTTGCCTATGCAAATTCTGAGCCACGCTCACAATGGTGCACATGTTTAAGCGTCTCGCAGCCGGTGAATCTCGTTCAGGGCTGTATATCTGTAGTTGAGCTCATGTCCCTCTCGGGTCTCTGGTAACCACTTGTTCGTGTGCCACTCCGCCCGGTATCCACGGGAACCGTGGCAGCTCTGCCACCCGATTGTCCGGAAGCTCTTTCTGTTATCACTATCAGTCACTGACAATGAACACCAGTTTCAGGATATTAGTGAAATGTAGAGTCAACGAATCAAATGTGCGTTTAAGACGGCATGCTATTTAAAAATAGACTATACATTAAAATGAACTTGAATACGCATATTTATGATTGTTTACCGTTTTTTAAATGTTTTTCAGTTTCTGAAAGGTACATTTTCTTGTGGGGCTTAATGAAAAAATAATCTCCAGAATTTGTCAAAAAAAATAAATAAATGCTGCTGTAAATAGTTTAACTTAATATTTATTATACTGTGTCAAACTTTATATTATTGTTAGTAGCTAGTAGTATTATAAATCAGCAGTGAAAAAATTATGTTTTTAAAAAGTCAGTGTAATAACCAGCATGCAGGAAGACATTTTTGTTGTCATGTGACAAGAAAACCAGACAACCGTTTTGACCCACATGAGTGCTTTTAAAAAGTATAATGTTCTTACCATTTTATGTAAAGGCCCATTTTGTTTGGGTCAAATGGAGTAATCCTGAGAAAAAAAATATTGATTATTGATACTTTTACCTTGACCTTTGAACTTGAGTAAACTCAAGTGTATTTAGTATATTTCATTTGATGGTTAAAGCAGTTGACATTATTAAAATAAAAAAAACTAAAAAAAAACTATTTGTAGAAATTGGTATAAATGTTTTTGACAAATGTAGGAAACCAGCATGAATGCAATAAGAATGAATGCAATAATAACATTTGCATGAACTTGTCACATGTATTTTAAAATTGTACATTTTTGTTTAGTAATTTTTAAAATGCCTCCTTTTTATTATTTCGGACAGTCTTGTGGTTCAGTGATCGACGTGTGTTTGTTAAGGGTTAGTTAGACACTCTCCTGGCAGTTTTTAACTGTTTTAAGTTGGCAGATTGGCGGGAATTTGTAAGAATTTGTCCAATCTCGTTTGAATGTTTTCGTCCAATCTGAAAAAACATGGAGTCAAGCAAAATGATATTTGCTTCAAACTTTTATATTTGCTTTTTTGCAACATTTGTGACACAGGACCACAAAACAAGTCATTAGGGTCATTTTTTTAAAGTAAAATTTATATGAAAGCTAAATAAATAAGCTTTCCATTGATGTATGGTTTGTAATAGGATAGAGCATGGTCGAGATACAACTATTTGAAAATCAGAAATCTGAGGGCGCCAAAAAAATCTAAATATTGAAAAATTTCACCTTTAAAGTTGTCCATATGAAGTTCTTAGCAATGCATATTACTAATCAAAAATTAAGTTTTGATATATTTACAAAATATCTGCTTGGAACATGATCTTTACTTAAAATCCAAATGATTTTTCGCATAAACAAAAAAATGAAAAATGGATCATTTTGACCCATACAATATATTTTAAGCTATTGCTACAAATATACCCGTGCTACTTAGACTGGTTTTGTGGTCCAGGGTCACATTTATATATAGAGACCTGTTTTACAAAAAAGATCTTGTCTTTTATAAGAATGACTTGTAGAACCTGTGCTTGCGTTATCTTTTCAAAATGATTAATCTTCATAATGTCTTTTTCTGAGCTGAAGAGTTCAGGTTTCTGAGCCGTTGACTTTATTATAATAATTGACTAAACCCAAACACACCTGCCGATTTGGTTCACCTGTGAAGCTTAGAGAGACAATATGGCAGTGTGTGGCATTATTGGTAAAAAGGCAAGTTAGAAATGTGTGTTTGTATGAGAGCAATAGGGAGAGATAGAGAGGCAGAGACGAGGTGAGCAGGTTAGCTCTCAACGGAACAAATGGAATAATGAGGAGCCCAGATGAAGATTCATCTTATGACCGTTTCACTGATAAAGGAAAGGAAACTGGTATGATGGAAAAGTTAAGATGGATGCACCCTCCGCGCTCTGTGTACCCTCATAATGAAGAGGCTGCCCCAGATTTGTCCTATTCAAATACTATTTTCGCTCACTCTCGCTTGCTTTGGGTATGTGTGTGTTCTGCTTTCCTTGAGACATACCTCCCATTCAGTTCACTCAGGGGGGCTAATTGACGGGAATAGGAAAAACGGAGAGAAAGTGATTCCCTCACCATTCGATTAGCGATGTAGGGCCTGTGTTGCAATGTGCACCGGTAACACAAGATCCTGATTACGGAATCTTTTACTTGTAATACAAAAGTAAATCTTGTCAGAGGTCACGTAATGACTTAGAGATTCCCTTCACTGAATTTTAAAGGAATGATTTAACCCAGAATGAAAATGTGGTCATTGTTTACTTACATTCATGTTGTTCCATACCCATACGCTGTTGTTTCTTTACTTTCTGAAGCAATGTTATGCGGCTGTTTTCAATTTTCCATTTGTAGCTTGCAATGACCAAGACAAAAACACCCCTAAAGTAGGCTATTTAAAATATTCTCAAACCTAATGTAGGGTCCTGTAAAATCCATTTTATTTTTTCTAAATTCTATTTTTTTTAATCTATTTTAATATTTTTTGCATCCTGTTTTTTCCGTTTTAGTTATTCTAGACTTTTATTTGTTAGATTTTAAATATTAATCAAAAAGCATGTCTCTTCATGCTTAACTTACACAATTTAACAGCTATTTATTAAAAATGTGAGAAAAATGACATTTTAAGGCACTATGAAATACGATTTAGGTTTTTGTTTTTCAAATTCAGTTTAAAAAACATTCTGTGCTTTCCATGAAAATTTCCGGATTCCATTTTAATGGCCTCATCAAATTTAATAATCAAAAACATCTCTAATCAATTGGGTTTTATTAAATATCGTTATGTTATGTTATGTTATGTTATGTTATGTTATGTTATTATTAAATTTATTTATTTGATTTGATTAGATTTTTTTTCCAAAATGCTGTGTTGTGTATTTACATTTTCTGGTAAATATTCCTTTAAAATAATGTTTACTTCAAGCTACTAGTCAATAACTTTAGATTTAATCGTCCCAAATTTGGCAAAGTCCACGACATTCTGTGTTATACAGTAAAATCCATTTTTATGACTAGATTCCATGATTCGGTTTGTGTTTTCGGCATTGTGGAAATCAAAGGACCTTACTTATGGTTTCCATATTAATTTTGAACATAAATGCAGATTATTAGTGAAAGTTAAAAAATCTTTAATTTTAAGTGTTTTTCACAGAAAACTACATTAAGGCATGTGACAGCATTCATGGACCAATATTGTTATTGTTAACTAAAACTATTAATAATTTTTAGTAAAAAAAAATAAATCTTTAAAGAAATATAAATACTAGATGAGAAACTTCTCCTTTAAAAGCTTAATTTAAAAATGTTGCTTTGGCAATAAACTGAAATAAGTAAGTTGAAATATTAAAATGGCTAAAACTAAAATAAGTAAGAAAATAAGTAAATGAATCTAAACAAAAATTTAAAAAATAAATAAAACTAACTAACTTAAACTTAAAATTAAACTAAAATTAAAATATATAAAAAATATATAAAATAAAATATATAAAATATAAAAAATGTAAAATATATAAAAAACTTAAACTAAACTTAAATTAAAATATAAAAATAAAACCAAATTTAGAATATGAATAAATACTGTAATAGTATGTCAATAATAACACTGACACAAACTACTTTCACAATGCTTTTATGGTGCTTTTTGGTGGTTTTTATGGTGCTTTTTTTTGTCCTTCTTGAAATTTCACAGCCCAAGCGGCTGTAAATTGTTGAGATAAAGAAGAGTTGCTTCAGAAATTCCTACAAAAGTTCTACTTTTGTGTTCCTTAGAAAAAAAAAGCAACAGCACAGGGGTTTGAAACAATGTGAGGGTGAGTAAATAATGATAAATGTTACATTTTGGGTGTAAACTATCACTTTAACATTTTTTTGTTCACCTTACTGTATGTAAAATACCTTATTTTATGTAAAAAACGAAATACAGTCCTGGATTGTAATGTTTACCTCTCATTTGTGTGCTTGTGTGTAGTAGTAGTTTTGACGCTAGAGTGGATTGATCCACAGCTCAGTCTGAAGATAATGATCAGTCTGTCGTTATGACTGACAAACTGTTTTCTCTCAGACACTTACTGCATTACTCATCAAAACATGCTGCTTAAAATAGTGTGAATACAGCAGACATCATTCACACATGTAAAGGGGTCATCTGACTCGCCTTAAATGACCTGTAGCATTACTTTGTAATGTATGAAAAGTGAAGGAGAGTTACTTGAGGATGGCGCTCATGGGGTTGAATGCGTAAGACGAGAAGAATAAAAGATGGAGGGAATTTTTTTCACACCAGCTCAAGACAGAAACATGACAATGAGATGGAGCAAGGGAAAGCATGGGGGATTTCAGGAGAGGGAGAAAGAAGAAATGATGTCGAGAGAGGGAGAAAGAGGTGGCTGGAGGAAACAGTCACACAGCCATCACATGCAGTTGACACCAGCGTCTGTGGACACTATTAATAGCCCCTAACGTTCCTCTCTTTCCTCCCCTTTCTCTCTCTCTCTTTCTCTCTTTCTCAGAGCACACTGAGCAACTGTTGCAGAAGAACGCTGTTCTCTCTTTGGCTTATTTTGTCCTAAAGCTTCTTTTATTTTGTGGGGTGGGGTAGGAGAAGGAGGTGAGAATCTCAAGAGAAGATACTATAAAACCGTCAAATACTTTGACTCTAAATGTATTTTGGACAATTCAAACTGATTCAAACTTCATTTCATTTTGGTAATCAGAATTCGCTTGTTACATTGTATTAGGGTGACCATAATTGAGTTTTCAAAAAAGAGGATGAAGGACGGGGGTGTTGGAGTATTAGTTTTGGTATCAAAATATGTCATTTCCATACCAAGGCTACATATTTTACAGTCAGCGTTATGCAGATTGATCATAAACCCAGCTAAAAAGCTTCCTACCACACCATGAAAAGGCTAAAAAAGCAGCAATGACGGGCCCAAGCCCACGGTGCCACAAATGTGTTAAATGTATCCCGTTTCCCAAAGATATATTGTGCATTCATATTCATCAGACAACAATTAGCGACTTTAGCATTTCAGTCAAATGAAATTTATGCAATATTTCTAACTTCTATCCCACCGGAGAAAATCAACTCGCCACAACAGTTTAAAATCAGCCCAATTTCGTGGAAAAAACCTACATCTAACATGAGCTGCATCCAAATCAATGTTAATACTTTGTGTATTAATAGTGACTCTGTGATGCGTTAAAATTATATTCAATGTTAGAGCGTTGAGGGGGATGGGATTAAGAAAACAGTCCCGCCAAGGCTTTAATACAAAAACGCATTCAATGAATGGCGACTCTAGAAAGCAAAAGCCGAATCCCAGACATTTTGGTTGATTTAGGAATCCCAGTCAAACACGAAGAGGACATGTCCGGGGAAAAGAGGACGTATGGTCAGCCCAATTGTATGCTTTTGATTCATCAAAAAAGGGCCTGTTCACTTTAAATTTTGTCATCTGCCACCTTAAATGTTCAACTTTTTAAACTTGGGTGGATTCTGATTGGCTGTCAGTGTTTTTATTGTTCTTCAGCTGGAAAAGTTCTGAAAGTGATTCCTGTGTCATTGTGTTAGCTGTGTTGTGGACTTAGAAAATTGGGCTTCACTTGTTATTTTGTATGATTTTGATTCACTAAAAAGAACCAGTTCATAGGAGTCATTTGTGCACAATTCATATATATTAGAAGCGTTGAATATAGCCTGTGATGACTTGATAGAAAAATGTTCTTGCATTAAAAACTTTTTGTTGAAAAATCATAATAGTCAATATCTTTGGGAATTGGAATACACTTGATACTTTGTGTATTTTTGATTCACTAAAAACAACTGTCTCATAAGATTAATTAGTTCATGAATCGAGCTATACTGTACCTGTCATGCTGAATGTTTTTGATTCAGTAATTTAGGAAATTGTAGGCATTTTTTTTTTGATTCAATAAAAAACAAGCTTGTAGAATGAATCAGACTGCTAAAGTTTGTGCATGTTGCCTGTGAGTATTCGATAGAAAGATTATTCTTGCTATTTTTGCGGTACACTGCAGTTTGTTGCATCGTATTCAGAAATGACTGCAATACTTTAGAGTTATCATTATAGTTATCATTCTTGGTGTGAACAGCACTTAAAAGTAATTCACTTAGGGACTTGGGCTACACTTGTCATGCTGTATGATTTGAGTCATTTGAGCACAAATCATAGACTGCTGTAGACTATGATGACTCAATAATAAAATGTTCTTGTATGAATTTTTTTTAAATATATTTTGTTGAAGAATCATAAGGGTCAGTATCTTTGGGAATCCGGATATTCTTGATACATTGTATATTTTTGATTCACTTAAAACAACTCTGATATGAGTAATTTGTTTATGAATTGGGCTACATTTGTCATCCTGAATGTGTTTGATTCATTAGTTTAGGAAATCTTAGGCTCTTTTTTATTCACCAAAATAATGAGCCCATAGAACGAATCAGACTACTAAAGTTTGTGAATGTAGATGGAAAGATGATTCTTGCTATTATCGCTGTTATATATATATTTCATGCAGTTTTTTAATGAAGTTTTTTATTATGAAGGGAAAACAAAATCCAAACCCACATGGCCCTGTGTGAAAAAGTGTTTGCCCCCTAAACTTAATAACTGGTTGGGCCACCCTTAGCAGCAACAACTGCAATCAAGCGTTTGCGATAACTTGCAATGAGTCTGTTACAGCACTGTGCAGGAATTTTGGCCCATTCATCTTGGCAGAATTGTTGTAATTCAGCCACATTGGAGAGTTTTCGAGCATGAACCACCTTTTTAAGGTCATGCCACAGCATCTCAATAGGATTCAGATCAGGACTTTGACTAGGCCACTCCAAAGTCTTCATTTTGTTTTTCTTCAGCCATTCAGAGGTGGATTTGCTGGTGTGTTTTGGATCGTTGTCCTGCTGCAGAAATCAAGTTCGCTTCAGCTTGAGGTCACAAACAGATGGCCAGACATTGTCCTTCAGGATTTTTTGGTAGACAGCAGAATTCATGATTCCATTATCACAGCAAGTCTTCCAGGTCCAGAAGCAGCAACAAGGCCCAGACCATCACACTACCACCACCAGATTTTACTGTTGGTATGATGTTCTTTTTCTGAAATACTGTGTTACTTTTACGCCAGATGTAATTGGACACACACCTTCTAAAAATTTCAACTTTTGTCTTGTCAGTCCACAGAGTATTTCCCAAAAGTCTTGGGGATCATCAAGATGTGTTCTGGCAAAACTGAGGCAAGCCTTTATGTTCTTTTTGCTCAGCAGCGGATTTCATCTTGGAACTCTGCCATTCAGGCCATTTTTGCCCAGTTTGATTTACTAAAAAGAACCAACTCATATGAGTCATTTGTGCACAAATCGTACTATATTAGATGCATTGTATGTTTGTTTTTGCTTAGCCTGTGATGACTATTTATTCATTAATTATCTAGGAATTTACAGGAAATCATTATGGGCTAATTTTGGGCTAAACGCTATATGGTTTTGATTCACTAAAAAGAACAAGCTCATAGAACAAATCTCTCTACTAGAGTTTGTGCATGTAGCCTGTGAGGACTCGATAGAAAGAAGATTCTTTTTTTACGATACACTGCAGTTTATTGCATCATATTCAATAAAAACTGCAAACACACTTTCACTAACTCAAATATGTGTAAAATATAGCTCACTCTGTCCTCAGATGTATGTGTATGCATGTAGTCTAGCTCTTACTCTGCCTAAGTGAGCATCTCAACTGGGACAGCCTGTTTTATCAGTCCATTCATCTCAGTGCCCTAGAGGAGCCCCAAACGCTGAGCTAAATTATTCTGTATTACTGAAAGCCCCTCCCTCGGCACACACTGGGTGGGAGTGTTTGATGGCTGTTTGTGTTTGTGGTCAGCCATGTGCAGGTGTAGAGAAGAGAATGTGCTTGCAATCGTTGACATTATCATGGGCTATACCCCAACAGTTGGAGTAGAAGCTGTTTTTGCAGTGTTTGTCTGGACAGTCACTGAGCTGTGACGTGTTTGTTATTTCCAATTAGGGACGGGCATTTTTAGTCCTTTTTTTGTGCCATGAGCATCTCAAGAACCTTCTGTTCTTTTCCATTCAGTTGCGCTCTGTCTACCTGTTTTGAAAATAAAATCTGTGTCCTATTTTTTTAAAAAAAAAGTTCATATTAACAGTACAATAACACTAATGTTAACAGATACAAATTTAAATTTTAATAATTTTTTTTTAGCAAATTTTGATCTTATTATTAACTAAGGTTAATAAATGCTACAGTCAAGCCCGAAATTATTCATACCCCCGGCAAATTCTGACTTTAAGTTACTTTTATTCAACCAGCAAGTTTTTTTTTTTTTGATTAGAAATGACACAGACGTCACCCAGAAGATAATAAGACAATGTACAAGAGGCATCATTGTGGAAAAAAGTATTACTCATCTTTTATTTACATTTGAACAAAAAGTGGCATGTCCAAAATTATTCATACTCTTCTCAATAATCAATAGAAAAGTCTTTATTAGCTATTACAGCAATCAAACGCTTCCTATAATTGCTGACCAGCTTTTTGCATGTCTCCACTGGTATTTTTGCCCATTCATCTTTAGCGATGAGCTCCAACTCTTTCAGGTTGGAGGGTCTCCTTGCCATCACCCTGATCTTTAGCTCCCTCCACAGATTCTCAGTTGGATTTAAGTCAGGACTCTGGCTGGGCCACTGCAAAACATTAATGTTTTTGTCTGCTAACCATTTCTTCACCACTTTTGCTGTGTGTTTTGGGTTGTTGTCGTGCTGAAACGTCCACTGGTGCCCAAGGCCAAGTTTCTCTGACAGTGGGGATGGTGTTCTTAGGGTTGAAGGCTTTTCCTTTTTTACGCCAAATGAATGCTACATCATTGTGGCCAAACAATTCAGTTTTTGTTTCATCTGACCATAAAACAGAAGACCAGACGTCCTCTTCTTTGACCAGATGAGCATTTTGTGTGCCTTATCTGGAGAAGTGATGTCCTCCTTGGTCTGCGTCCGTGGAACCCAGCGGTGTGCAGCGTCCTTTGGACTGTCTTCCTTGAGATGTTGCCACCAGCAGAGCCCAGATTCAGCAGAATGGCCTTGGTGGTGATTCTTTTTTAACTCTCTCACTATCCTCCTGGCCAGCACAGGTGTCACCTTTGGCTTCCTACCATGTCCTCTGGGATTTTTCACAGTGCGGAACGTCTTGTATTTTTTAATAATAATTTGCACTGTAGCCACTGGAACTTCAAAACATTTAGATATGGTCTTATAGCCCTTTCCTGACTTGTGAGCAGCCACAATGTGCAGCCGCAGGTCCTCAGTAAGCTCCTTTGTCTTAACCATAACTGTCCACAAACCAACAGTAGAGAGCTTCTGTTTTTCACCTGTTGAGTTGATTAAAACAGCTGTTCCCAATAAAAAAGGGTAATTAGGATGCTTTAGAACAGCTTGGACTATTTGGAATGGTATAGAACTTTGAATTTTCCCATAGACTGTGACAGTTTGCAAAGGGTATGAATAATTTTGGACATGCCACTTTTTGTTCAAATGTAAATGTAAATTTTTTTTTCACAATGATGCCTCTTGTACATCGTCTTACTATCTTTTGGGAGAAGCCTGTGTCATTTCCGGTCAAAAAGACCTCAGAATTTGCCTGGGGTATCAATAATTTCGGGCTTGACTGTATATAAAAATGGTTTATGTTAACTAATATTGTTAATGTTAATAAATTAGACATTATTGTAAAGTGCCACGAAAGTTTTATATATTGTTCCCTTTGTGTGTGTATGTGTTTAATACTGTTGATATAGTGTATCACTTTCATTGCTGTAAATGCATGTGCCCTCTGTGCACTATTTTCTTGATGCCACCGGGGTGGCGGTGGCACCAGGCGCTTGGGCCCGTCATTGCTGCTTGCAGCTATATGCTTATTTTTATTTTTTATTTTTTTACTTTTTATTGCAGTTCTTTATTGAAACAGAGTTTTAAAAGTCACAAATTGTTGTCTGATCGGGATACATTTGTGGCACCGGTGGGCTTGTGCCCGTCATTGCTGCTTTTTTAGACTTTTTATGGCAGTTCTCTGTTTAAACAGTTTTGAAAGTCACAATTTATGTATTAGTATTATTTATTGTAATTTTTAGTAATTTACTTATGTGCTTTTGTCACATTTCTGCTTGGCTTTAGTACTTTTTTGTTGGTCATTAAGTTTTTTTAAAATCCAAAATTAAAAAAAAATTAACTTAATATCAGTTAACAAAAATAGTTTTAGTTAACAATAACAACCCTGATCACTATTAAATGTATTCTTTAACACATTCATTCTATTAATTCATACTATATATGATACTTTTGTGATGCCTAAATTCACTTGTAATATCTACAATTATTAATTTTAGTTTTGTTTTAAATTTATTTAGAGAAAATAGTGTATAAATGTTATTATGGCATTTATCACTTATGAGCCATATTGTGAAAAAAATTATCTGCTTTTCTCATTGGCCCAAAAAATCTAGGAAATTGACTTCAAGGCACTTTTATGTAAATATGACCACGTCATGTGAGAAAGAGCACTTGAATTGATCTGCTAATTTGACAAACTTTAGTGTCTTTGTCAAAAATAAAGCAAACTTCATCTTTCTTTTTCAATGCACCTCTTTCTCTTTCATGTGGCCACCAAAGATGAGCTACCTCACAACACCCCCTGCCCCCCAGTCGCTGTTACCTGGGGCTCAAATATCTCTTACACACACTCTCAAACATACACACAAAAAGCAGGTGTAGGGGAGCAGCTGGTAAGATTAGTGCCTGCGTGTGTGTGTTGGTTGGTTTAGGTGTTGTATAAGGACAATGATCTGAGTGGTTAATCATTCAGAGCAAGTAAAGAGCAAGAGTTTGTCACATCCTCTGATGGCTCATCAAGGGCTCTCGGCTTATTCGGCTTCGCAACAATGAGAGAACCAGAGAAAACATCTCTCTCTCTCGCCGTCCTCTCCTCTTTCCCTCAGATTACCACTGGCGCACACACGCGGCGGTCCTGACCCCCCTCTGCTAGTTGAGCAGCTGTAGATGTAGCTCCAGCGGTAATTGTGGTAGTGAGTGTTCAGGCTAACAGGAGCAGAGGAAGCGGGAGGGAAGGAGGGGGATGAGAGGAGAGGAGAGGGCAGAAGCTGATAAAAAGACAAATGCATTGGAACAGAGAGTGTTGTTCTGCTGCAGAAGGGGCCATATGCATGTTTGCAGGGCAGCTAGTGGTCAGTGTGTTCTCTAGCGTACACACACAATGTCCTCTTCTCTGCGGGACTTCATTAAGAGCTCCTACAGGTAACAGAATGTTGCACAATACAGCAAACTATATGAAGAAAATCTCATTGGTGTTTGCTTACATAAAGCAAGCCGCTGAGATGTTAGGGCATTGGTAGAGCTTGCTGTGCTGTTTCTAAAATGTTTGGGGTGGCTGCTAGGGGGTTTTGGGTAGTAATGTGCAAAAGCTGTCATCGGGGCAGTACATTTTAAAAAGTGTACCTTTGTACCTTATGTACCTCTCAAGGGCGCATATTTGTACCTTAAAGCAGGGGTCCCCAAACTAAGGCCCGGGGGCCGAATGCGGCCCGCCCCCACATTTGGACCGGCCCTCTGGACAATGCCAGAGACATATTTTGAAAATGTAATTTTAAATATGTTTTACTTATATCATGTCGGTATTTGATAATAAAGGTTGGCTTTCAAACTAAAATTTCCCTTAGTTATTAAAATAGCCTAATTATTTGTTAAATTCACCAACAGAATGGTACATTCAACGTAATGTGTCATCGCGATCGAACAGGTGATGCGCGAGCCAGCTAGAAAAATCAGAGCGATGACAAAATGACTCAATAGCATTTGAGGTGAAACTAGCACTGCTTGTGGGACAAGTGCAAAAGCAAGACTTCACTCATCTCCCAGTTACCTAAAGTTTTTCAGCTGAGAACCATTTGAAAAGCCTGTGGAAGCTCAGGCGGAATTTGACGTGTGATTCAAAAAACACAATGGACCAACAGCAGCAGATGACATTGCACCCCGAATCATCACAGACTGTGGAAACTTAACACTGGACTTCAAGCGACTTGAGCTATGAGCTTCTCCACCCTTCTTCCAGACTCTAGGACCTTGATTTCCAAATGAAATACAAAACTTGCTCTCATCTGAAAAGAAGACTTTGGACCACTGGGCAACAGTCCGTTTATTCTTCTCCTTAGCCCAGATGCCTCTGATGTTGTCTGTGGTTCAGGAGTGGCTTAACAAGAGGAATACGACAACTGTAGCCAAATTCTTTGATGTGTCTGTGTGTGGTGGCTCTTGATGCCTTGACCCCAGCCTCAGTCCATTCCTTGTGAAGTTCACCCAAATTCTTGAATCAGTTTTGCTTGACAAGCCTGTCAAGGCTGCGGTTCTCTCGGTTGGTTGTGCATCTTTTTCTTCCACACTCAACTTTCTGTTAACATGCTTGGATGCAGCACTCTGTGAACAGCCAGCTTCTTTGGCAATCAATGTTTGTGGCTTACTCTCCTTGTGAAGGGTGTCAATGATTGCCTTCTAGACAACTGTCAGATCAGTAGTCTTCCCCATGATTGTGTAGAATAGTGAACCAAACTGAGAGACCATTTTGAAGGCTCAGGAAACCTTTGCAGGTGTTTTGAGTTGATTAGCTGATTGGCATGTCACCATATTCTAATTTGTTGAGATAGCGAATTGGTGGGTTTTTGTTAAATGTGAGCCAAACCATCACAATTAAAAGAACCAAAGACTTAAACTACTTCACTCTGCGTGCATTAAATTTATTTAATACACAAGTTTCACAATTTGAGTTGAATTACTGAAATAAATGAACTTTTCTAACTGAAATAAATGAACTTTTCTGACATTCTAATTTACTGAGAAGCACCTGTATATCTTTTGAAAAGAAATGATAATTTGTCTGTCTGGTGCATAAAAAATAATAAACTATTCTAGCATTAAAAGGTATAATAAATACAGGTAAAATCATAATAATAATAATAATAATAATATAATAATAATAGTAGTCAGTCCAGCTGCCAACCAACTCGGCCCCCCACTAAACAAAAGAAAATTATGTGGCCCGCTCAGAAAAAAGTTTGGGGACCCCTGCCTTAAAGGTACATATTTGTATGCTTTAAGAGGGCATCACCCCAGTGACACATTTGTACTGGTTTAGCTTGGTCTTGAACTGGTTATAAGCTGGTCCTGAGCAGGAGCTAGTTAGGTAGGTAGGTAGCTAGCTAGGATCAGCTTAAACCAGCTCATGACATCTAAGGACCAGCTTAAACCAGC
Organism: Garra rufa; assembly: GCF_049309525.1. Classification (NCBI taxonomy): domain Eukaryota; kingdom Metazoa; phylum Chordata; class Actinopteri; order Cypriniformes; family Cyprinidae; genus Garra; species Garra rufa. The sequence goes on from NC_133378.1 coordinate 17,920,924, forward strand.
TCAACTCAGCTACCATTCATCAAAACACACCTAACCAGCAGATGCTGTTTTTTTTCAACAGGGTGTGCTTACTGGCACAATCAAAAGTCTTTGTGACCACGTTTACATTTCATTCAAAAAGGGAAAAAATGGTGGTAGAGTTTTGCTGTGGTGTTTTGGGTGTTTGCTTGGGGGTTGCTAGGATGTTTTTGGCAGTTGTAGTTTCTTGCTTCTTAAATGGATAGTTTACCCAAAAATGAAAATTGATTATTTTTCATTTTCTTTTGTCTGCTGAACACAAAAGAAGATACTCTGAAAAATGTTGAGAGCATAACAATGCTCTACCAATGCTCTTGCATCAAGCAAAGCGACTATTTGCATCGTGTTACTCTTTCTAGATTACTTGCAGAATTTCTTAGCTTATTGACTTGCGTGTCATGTGAGTTCATCCAAAAATTAAAATTCATTTCAAATTAATTTTTGAAAATCATTTACTGATCCTCCAGTTCTTCTAAAACTGTGCGAGTTTCTTTCTTCTGTTGAACACAAAATGGTATTTTGAAGAAATTGGTAATCAGAGAGTTATAAGCAGCCATTGACTTTCTATGGATTACCAATATCATTTAATATCATCTTTAAAATATCATTTTATTTAATCTCATCTTCCACGCAGGTTGAAAAACTGAACTTTTAATGGGAAATTCACATGACGTGTTGTCGCTCAATAAGCGAAGAAATCTTGTGAGTAATCTAGAGCGAGTCACACAATGCAAATATTCACTTCGATTGATGCTAGGGCATTGGTAGACCATTGTTATGCCTTTTCCGAGGTGTTTTGGGTGGTTGCTAAGGTGCTTTGAGTAAATGCTTACTTACACAGTCAAAAAAGCCCACCACTAATGGTGTGTCCACATCAGAATTTAATTATTTGCGCCAGTAGATTACATGCAAAGTTAATGCAATGATGCAAATAGACGTGAATTTGTAGCAGATGATGCGATTTTTCGTGAAATTGCGATATACGCCTCAAACGCATCTTACGTGCATGTTGAAAAATCACTTCGGCTTGAGCAGAAAATTAACATGACGCATTTTCGCACAAGCCAGTCAGCGAAGAGCTTATTGACACATCCAGTTGTATCAAACATTTTTTTTTATTGTTTTCATGTTTTTGTTTGCGGTATGACGTGAAAAACAGTAATCTAGAGCGAGTAACGTAATGCAAATATTTAGATTACATTACAAAGTCAATGCAACAATGCGAATAGATGCAAATCCAAAATTTTCGACATGCGTGGAAGATGCGATTAAGGAGCATTTGCAAGTGCAAATGCGCCAATTGCATCTTCTGCGCATGTTTAAAAATTTCAGCTCAAGACAGAAAATTTGCATTGCACGTTTTTGCCGGTTTGTCCGGTTTTATCAGAAAATGTTTTTTATATAGTTTTTATTTGCACGAATGACGTGGAAAACATCCTGTAAGTAATCTAGAGCGAGTTACGCGTTGCAAATGTGGAAACAATGGTGTGTTCACACCAGAATTTAATTGTGCGAGTAGATTACATACAAAGTCAATGCAGCGACGTGATAGACGCAAATTCAAAATGTTCAACGTTTGGAAGATGTGCTTGAGGCACATATTGCGCGCTCAGTGCAAACGCGGCAATCGTGAATGTTGAAAAAATTTAACTTGAGCCAGAAAAGTCAATCAGTGAAGAGTTTATTGACATGTCCAATTGTATCATAAAATGTTTTTTATTGTTTTTTTGTTTTTATTTGCATGAATGACGTGAACAACATCCTGCGAGTAATCTAGCGTGAGTAACACAATGCAAATATTCGCTTTAGTGTGGAAACAATGGTATGCGCAGACCAGAATTAAATTATTTGTGGGAGTAGTTTACATGCAAAGTAAATGCAGGGACGTGATAGACACAAATTATTATTTTTTTTAACGTGTGGAAGATGCAATTGAGGCGTTTATTGCGCGCTCACTGCAAGCACGGCAATCTTGTCTTCCACGCATGTTAGAAAAATTACAACTTGAGCCAGAAATTCGCATGACGTGTTTTCGCACAAGCCAATCAGCAAAGAGCTTATTGACACATCCAGTTGTATCAGAAAATGTTTTTCATTGTTTTTCTGGTTTTTATTTACGGGTATGACACAAAAAACATCCTACGTGTAATCTAGAACAAGTAACACAATGCAAATATTCGCTTTTTACCATGCGGAAACCGCAATTGAGATGCATATCACGCTTTCGCTGCAAATGCGGCAATCGCGTCTTCTGCGCATGTTGAAAAATTTCAGCTTAAGCCGTGAATTTTCATGGTGCATTGTCATGCAAGCCAATCAGCAAAGAGTTTATTGTCCAGTTGTATCAAAAAATTGAGGAGAGCATGTGCAATGTTTTTATTCACGTGATGCAAAAAAAAAAACATCCCATGAGTAATCTAGAGTGAGTAACACAATGTTAATATTTGTTTCTCCTTTAATTTGCACACACCTTATTACTACGTTTACTGAGTACATTTACATGCCTTAAAACTATTCACTTAATGCTAGGGTGTTGTTGGTGGGTGGCTATGTAGTTGCTAGGGTGTTTTATAGCAGTGTGTTTTTATGTAGTTGTTTATACACAGTGTCCTATCAGTCGATAAGATGCTATAGCTTGGAATAGCATTGCTATGCAGTTAATAAAGTGTGTATTGTGTGTTGCCAGGCTGTTTCTAAGTTGCTTTGGTTGGTTATGAGGGCGTTCCCCAAAAAAACAGCTAAACCCATAAGCTGGTTGGCTGGTCTTAGCTGTTTAAGTTAGGAGTCTCAAAGCTATGACCAACCTGACCAGCTAAAGAAGTAGTCAAAACAAGTCAAAAACAAAAACAAGTCTGCAAACCAGCTATGACCAGCATTAGCTTTAGCATGCACCTCTAATAAACTGATCTCACGACATTGGCACTGAGGATGTGTGTGAAATGAGAGATTAGAAGAGAGCACTGCGTCACACTCTATCATAGTGGAACTAATTGATTTTAATAAAGTCGGTGCGAAACTACTTTTGATACCTGCAAATAGAGTGACTGGTCCTGAATATTCATGGGCTATTCACAAGGTTCATCTCTAAGGCGCCTTCAGACAAAACCACACCTTTCATTCGGAGGACGGCCTATAATTTGGCCTCCCCAGGAGGCCAGCCGTATCTGTGGCCGTAGATTCACTTGTGCAGCCGTGAGGACAGATACGAGACCGAGAGAATGATTATTTATGAATTAGAGAAAAGAGGAAGTGTCGTTCCACCACCCTGAAAGTCTAACAGAAACACACACACAGCTGCAGGGAGCTAATGACAGGCCAAAATGATTAGTTTCATTTATCACCCGTGAACAGAGAAATGAAATAAGTCTAATTTTCCTGTTAACTAGAAGGAGATTAATATTATGCGACTGAAACTACTGGAGGTACCGAGTTCAGAAATAACTGATGCAGTGATAATGTAGAGAACAGAGAACAATGTGTACGCTCCTAGTGACCAATCTTCAGTGGACAAGCATTGTGAGTTTTTCAATGCTGATGTTGCAGATATGTACAAAGCGGAGGACAATAAAATTGAAGTTGACTAAGCTGAAGGGTGTACTTTTGGTTTAGACATTAAATAACCAATTTCCACCTCAGAAAAAAAGGTAATTGTGAGATAAAGTTTAAAATAAAAAAATAACACCACACTGTGAGATCACAGCATCACACTGTAGGAAATAAATTAGCAATTTTATATCTCAGAGTGTGACATTTTGTCCCATAAAATAGCTTTATTTATTATATAGGAAGATATAAAGTCACATCTCTGTCTCACTAAGAGCAGGCAGGAAGAGTTATTTTTATGGTTCTGATTGGTGACATAATTAAAGATGACATAATTACTATTTAAAAAGATAGTTCACCTAAAAATGAAAATTCTGTCATTAATTACTCACCCTCATGTCGTTCCAAACCCGTAAGACCTTTGTTCCTATTCAGGACACACAAAGATATTTTTGAAGAAATCAACGCAACTGACACGTTCAAGGCCCAGAAAGGTAGCAAGGACATTGTTAAATAGTCCTTGCGACATCAGTGGTTCAACGTTAATGTTATAAAGCTACTTTTCTATGCTTATTACCTATTTGTGCCTTGAATTTGATGGTCTTATGGGTTTGTAATGACATAAGGCTGAGCAACTAGTGACAGTTTTCATTTTTGGGTGAACTATCCCTTTAATCAACAGTCATTTAGCCAATGCTAGTACTCTACCACAGCTTAAATGCTGGCTGCTTATCTGGCCTGGTTTCTTATTCACAGCTGCATCACTGCTGAGAACGCAAGAGCTAACAGAATCCAAGCAGTCACTCATCTTCATTTCCACCGTCAGCATCTCACTGCGTCTGCACACTGTAGTGACTGCAGGACAGCCTGTGAGGTGAGTGGCTGCGTATTCTGGTCTCCCTGCATTCTTGCGGTTGCCATGGTGAAGAGTCTCGGTGCTCTAGAGCAGGATAAATTAACAATGTTTTAATTGGCTCCGGGCTCTGAGTTACAGTGCGCCTTATCGCTACACTGTCATTTGCAGTGCATTATCATTCGCTCTGCATATGCATTCACTCAGGTGTGCATCTTTGAGGCCCCTATAAATCCTAATGGAGCAGTGTAACCCCAAATGTGTGTCCAGTCTTATTTCCAACACACACACATGCAGCTCGTGCTCTGAGAATTAATACGGCTAAAAGATACAATGTCAGTGCATTGAACAAACTAATCACACACTTTACCTGGAAAAATAGGGCATAAGGAGAGAAAAGAAAGTTGAGGGTGTATAGGTGAAAAGTCTAACTTGATCTAATGACGAAAATGTACCTGTGGGAACTTTTACGCAAGACCATAAATACGTACTGCCATGTACATGCGTTTTGTCACATATTCAATGTGAATTGTCAAGTGGCGCTAAAAGAGTGTTAATTTTTTTTTCCCCCGAAACAGATGAACGTACATATTGTACGTTTTATGTGACGTTGGTTTTGTTTGTGTCACCGCAGTTCTAACTTGAAATGTTCATTGAGTGGCGCTTTAAAATAACATACCATCTGCACTACACCTAAACCTACTAGACACTATGAACAAAAGCAAAGTGACGTAAAAACGCAATCGTAAACATGCCATTTTAACTTGTTTTTTGATCTCTCATCTTTCAGCTCTTTTATCGTGAGTCATGTTTTTCACAGGATTCGTACCCAATGATTCCGCATCCTAAGTCCAATTCCATGCAGGCTGAGCTACTGACCAAGCTTGTTACGTCTGGAAAGCGAAACATATGGAGCTGTAATCATAACTGTGTATGAAAACGATTACTAGTGCTTGCTGTTTTACTGCTTCTAGTGTTCATTTCTGTTGGAAACCGCAGTGATATATACTTAATGGTACGTATTTCGTGTCTTGTGAAAATGTTCCCACAGGTACGTTTTCATCATGAGGTCAGGTAGAGTTTGAAAGCAACTTCTGTGTTCGCTTTAATTTATATTGGACTTCAAACTTGAAAAAGCAAAGAGCATTCTTCTTTGCTTGCTCCTTTACGAAATGTGATGTTGCCAATTCATTCTGCATCGGGAAGCTTCAAAGCACCAACACTTAAATGCTCATCAGAGGTCAAAAGGTCCTTTGTCCTCATTTTGTTGCACTAGTTGGCCAATATCATGTCAAAACATGGCAACAGACAGCGCTCCATCTCTGTATAATATTGCACTATTGACAATGGACTTGTCTTGCTAATGTGAACAAGGCAGCATCCTGAATGATATTTGAGTGACACAAATATCAACACAAATAGCAAAAACACAGAAATATAAAAAACATTTTTTTTTTATCTATTAACAAATACTAATCCTAAAATCTGTTGACTTATATTTAATTTAATTATTTCTATTTTTTTTTTTTAAATAAAACTGACAGAACTCATACACTACTGTTCAAAACTTTGGGGTTGGTATCAAATAATAGAGTAAAAACTAAAATTGTGAAATATTATTACAATTTAAAGTAACTGTTTTCTATTTAAATATATTTTAAAATGTAATTTATTCCTGTGATGACAGCTGTATTTTCAGTATCATCACTCCAGTCTCTAGTGTCACATGATCCTTCAGAAATCATTCTAAGGGTGACGTCACATGTGCCTTTGTATGGTGAAATACTGCAGGCAAAATGCTGTTATCTCAATAGAAATCCACCAGTTTGTAACTTCTCATGAGGAACATGTGAGGCAAACTATTTCCCAAAGCAGATTCAAGTTTGTTGCACTTTGCACTCTCCTTAGGATGAATCACTTGTTGTATTCCCCAATTGTAAGTCGCTTTGGATAAAAGCGTCTGCTAAATGAATAAATGTAAATGTAAATGTAAAAGTTTTATTTCTTTGAAAGAAAAATCTTACTGACCTTACACTTTTCAATGGTAGGTTTGACGTTAGTCTGCTAGGCTACTGCTGTGATGCTCTAATAAGTATATCAAAGCAGAACACAAACATTGTGTAAAATAGTACACTTTTAAGACTTACGTTTTATTTTTATTGATTCTTTTCAACAAAATATAGTAAATTTACAAAATTAAATTTGCTACAATGCATTCTCGGATTACTTTCTCACTAAAGGATGCTGCCTTAAAATTTCCCTAAAAGAAAGTATCTTAGGCTACATAATTAAAAGGATAGCTCACCCAGAAATTAAAATTCAGTCATTAATTACTCATCCTCATGTCGTTCCAAACCTGTAAGACTTTTGTTTATCTTTTAAACACAAATTAAGATATTTTTGATGAAATCCGAAAGCTTTCTGACCCTCTGTAGACAGTAATGCAACTGACATGTTCAATGCCCAGAAAATACGATAAAATACGTCATGTGTCAATGCATCATGGTATTTTGGTGAACGCACGTTGAAGACTGACAAGGAACAGAAGGACTTGTTGAATTGTTGAAAGTCGATATTTTTGTTTTCTTTTCATAAAATCAAGGTTGAATCACTGTGTTGGATCAGAAAGCTCTCGAATTTAATAAAAAAAATCTTATTAAAGAGTAGTTCACTTTCAGAGCAAACATTTACAAACAAAGAACTCACCCCCTGAGTGATGTTCATGTCTTTCTTTCTTCAGTTGTAAAGAAATTATGTTTTCTGAGGAAAGCATTTCAGGATTTCTCTTCATAAAATGGATATGTATGGTACCGCTAGTTTGAACTTCCAAAATGCATCTCAAATGCGGCTTCAAATGGCTTTCAAAGGGTTTTATCTAGCGAAACAATCGATTATTTTCTAAAAAAAGATTACAATTTATATCATTTTTAATGTTCAAGCTCTGCATGAACTCTGTGTATTCCTGTTGATGACAGTTAGGGTATGTTGAAAAACTCCCATCTCATTTTCTCCTCCAACTCCTCCAATGAAATCATCCTACATCACTGTTTTACCTTTTTTTGAGAAGGGCGTTTGATCGTCTTTGCATGTTCGCTTTGTAAACACTGAGTCGGTACTTCTGCAGCTATTTAGGACGATTTTTAAGTAGGAGGAGAAAATGAGATGGGAGTTTTTTGACATACTCTAACTGTCATAAACAGGAATACACACAGTTCACGCAGAGCTAGACCAAGAAGAGTATTTGCGGTTAAAAAGTATATCAACTGTATTTTTTTTTTAGAAAATAACCAGTCGTTTTGCTAGATAAAACTCTTCTTCCTTGGCTGGGATCATTTAGAGCTCTTTGAAGCTGCATTTAAACTGCATTTTGGAAGTTCAAACTTAAGGGCATTATATATATGGAGAGAAATCCTGAAAAGTTTTCCTCAAAAAAAACAAAAAACAAAATCTTCACGACTGAAGAAAGAAAGATATATACATCTTACATGACAAGGGAGTGAGTACATTATCTGTAAAAAATTTAGTTCTGAAAGTTAGCTACTCCTTTAATTTCTAATATTTGTGTTTCGAAGATGAACAAAGGTCTTACAGGTTTGGAACGACATGAGGGTGAGTAATTAATGACAGAATTTTCTTTTTTTTTTTCAAGTTGGCTACTTTTTGGAACAGTTTTCATGTCAGGAGCTTGCCAACGATGCCTTAAAAAGCACTGCCTCTTTGGGACGCTCAAGGTTTTGGAACAAGTAAATGTGTGCGATATTTCCCTCTTGCTCTCTTGTTAGTCTTGTGAACACACACAGACTCCATCATTTAGCCATCAGTTTGTTTATCTACGCAGACGTTTGCCAAGATTAGCCCATAAACTGTGACCGCCTGTCACAATTAGCACTAACCCAGTCAAATTCATTTCACTCCCACTCGATCTGTCCATCTCTCAGCGACAGATAAAACCCACTTCACGCCCCCTGTGTCGCACATTCCCTCTCATTTCCATTTTTTTTTGTTCTGTTTTGTAGTAAAAACATTGAAACGTCCTTAAAACCTATAGATTTACTTGAGAAGCAGTTCTGTCCTCTGGATATGCGCCAATACATAAAGCACTCGTCCTGGAGAGGGTACAAACCCGTTGTTGAAAATTAGGACAGACAGATCGAGCCAGGCCCCCCGTCTGCTGTCTTTCAGTACCGTAAATGTTTGTGTCACCATCAGCAAGTTTTCCGCCCTGGATTCGCCATGCCGAGCTCGGCATGTTGCGCAGGTGTGTGGGTTCTTTGCGAATTTCTGCAGTTTTGTCATTATTGTTTGTTTGGACGTCTGTATGTCGGTGGGGGGTCGGTGTCTGTCTCTTCCTTTTGGCTGAGCACACATGTCTGAAGGGCTTCTCCCCTCCACTGAACTCTTCCAGCATCCCTCCATCCCTTGTTTCCAGAGAGGCGGAGACGTGGGGGAGCTGCCGTCGCCGCCGTTGTTGCCGCTCCTGCTCCGACCCAGCTTGTCTCCTAGCAACAGGGCTGTTTGGTCCGGGACCTGGGAGTGGAAGCAAGAGAGAAACAGAGTAGCAGAAAGGAGAGAGTGTTGAGGGAGAGATTAAAAGCGAAAGAGGGAAAGCTGTAATTATCCGGTGCTGCTGGAAGGAACAAGGGCCTGGAAGAGCAAAGGAGAGAGGGAGAAAGACAGTGAGGTTCTGGGTTAGAGGTGCTGGTGTTCGTGGAGGGGGGTATGTTAGAAATTAAGGGAATGGGGGAGGTAGAAAAGTATGAGGATTTAAAAACAGCACAAGCATCCGCTTATAGAGGTGGAGGTGGAGTGAAGGAATAATTCCCCTAGCTCATTTTTGTTCATCTGCTCATTTCGGGCAGTTTTTCACTGTGTTGGAAATGGTGCCCTCCTGCCCGATCTGTTAATGAAAACTGAGTAATGTTCTAGCTAAAAAAAAGTGCACCAAAACAGCACTCAAATCATTCAAATGTTAAACCTGCCTAACAATATGAAAGTGGGCCTTTTTAATGCATTATGGGGTAATATTTTTTATAAATATACATATTTTAAAGTTTGCATGAACTGAAAATGCACCCTAAATTCACCCTATCTATATTTTTAAATGCATGACATTGATCCCAGCATGAATTATTTATTTATGCATATCTTTTTATTTGTTTATTAATTTATTTTTAATCGATTTATTAATTTATCTATTTATTTCTATTTATTTAATGCATGACATTGATCTCAGCATGAATAATTCATTCATGCATATTTTTTTATTTATTTTTTGGCCTTGTAATTATTAATTAGAATATCATAACTCAATCTTCCAGTGAAACAATAAACTTCTCTCTGGTGACGTATGACAGAGTTCTCCAATCATTTAGTCCGCTAAACCTCTGCCCCGTCTTTACAATCGTCCATGAACTCCCATTCAGATCCGCCTCCATCTAATCAACAAGCAAAGGATTGAATCAAGTTCCTACCCTACCTTTTTTAATATTCTGTTTCACTTGGATGTACCTCACAACATGGAAGAAATTATCTGTAGCTACTATCATTTCGACAGTGTGCTCACATTAGCGAAATTTAAGCAAAACAGGTCATTGTCTATGGAAGCCATCACTGAAAAAACAAAAGAAGGTAATTGAGACTTCTTATCTTGCAATTCCGCCTTTTTTTCTCAGAATTGCATGATATAAACTTGTAATTGCGAGTTCTAAAGTCAGAATTGCAGGATTTAAACTCATGATTCTGACTTTTAACTTAGAAATGTGTGATATAAACTTGAATTGTGAGTCAGAATTGTGAGATATAAATTCATGATTACGACTTTTTCTCAGAATTACATGATATAAACTTGCAATTGCGAGTTCTAAAGTCAGAATTGCAAGATATAAACTCATGATTCTGACTTTTATCTTAGAAATGTGTGATATAAACTTGAATTGTGAGTTATAAAGTCAGAATTGCAAGATATAAACTCATGATTATGACTTTTTTTCAGAATTGCGTGATATAAACTTGCAATTGTGAGTTCTAAAGTCCGAATTCCAGGATATAAACTTACGATTATGACTTTTTTTCAGAATTGCGAGATATAAACTCACAATTATGACTTTTTCTTAGAATTGGAACGATTCGAGCGCGGTTTTCTGTTCCTCTTTTATATGAAAAGCCAAGTCTAACTCGTACATTGTAGCGGCCAAAGCCGTTTAAAACAACTGGTGTTCATCTGTAGCCATCTTTCAATGTTTACTAAATGATTCCGGACGTCGCAGCGCTATCGTCATCAGCTTAGCTCGCCTCTGGCCCGCCTACATCAGATACACCGATTTGATTGGTTCCCAGAACTGCTTACGTAAAGCAGTAACGTGCATCATTGCTCGATGCCAGAGTGTCTTGCAGAGAAAATTCAAATTGTGCTCTCGCGAGACCTCTGGATTTCCAGGGTGCCTCATTCATGTAGTTTTGGTGAAATAAGAAATTGTCACAAATCCCATTCCAAGTTAACATCTGGCAAATTTGGCTTGCATCTACAAAAAAACAAAAGAATTTACACCTAAAATACTGTTTGAAATACTGAGTTTGACTGCACACACTCCCTTTTAATGTCAGAAACAAAATGCATTTTCTTGTTTTTGGACTCTGTCAGAAGCAAATCTTTGATAACAACAGTGTATTTATTGGTGAAGAAAAAAAAACGAATTTACTACCATATCACTCCATACAGATACCATTTTTGTTCTTCCAACCAAACGCTGCACAGAATTGTAAAGGATCCATTCATGCTGCCTTAGAAAAACCACCAGATTAAGGCATCTCAGTAGACATTACACAAACCTAAATTTGCAGTACTCATGATTCACTAGGTTTTAAACACAGCCCTTATGCCTTAATTTTTGTTCCAATACAACTGCATTTGATTTATATCCGTGAATGTGATGCCATGTTGCAGTGGCACAGAGAAAATGCTAATATTGGGCTGTGAGCGTGTGTGCAGGACAGCCTGCTTTTACCCTCTCAGGGTTCGGTGACTTTGACCCCGTGCAGGCATTGGGGGAAGGGGGATCCTTCTCTGTCCTGTCCTCAATGCCTTGAGGTGCGCCCTGTGTATAAGTACGGGCATGTGCGAGTATGTGCGCGAGTGTCCTGTCTGCTGCGCCTGAAGGTGCTGCACTGACCCCCTCCCTCCCGTGTCCCACATCGGCGCGTGTGGTTGGGCTGCTGCTGTCACACGCACTATCGTCCCAGGCCGCTGATGTGCCCCACAACGCTGGGAAAAGGGGGGTTGGGGGGTTGAAGGCCGGGCGGCATCATGCTACAGCAGCATGAATCTCTAACACACACACACTTTGGCAGAGCCTGGCACACGTGTCCTATCTCCTGAAGTTAATGTAGTGGAGTGGAATCCAGCAGTAAACATGTGTGAGCGCATGTCACATTACTGCAGCGGCTCGTGTTCGTGTCAGAACGCACTCTTAGTTTCGTGTTTAGCGTAGAACTATTCTTATACCGTAACAAGATGATTTGCAAGTTATCATTAATGCAAAAATGATGGGAGTCAGTGAGACGCCGCTTTGGTGATATACACCCTTGCTGCCATGGTAACCCTGTGGCCCTGTACCGGGTGGTGAAGGGGTCTGAGTGGGGGATGTGGTGGAGGCGAAGAGCATCACTGCATGTGACGCGGCCGATGAAAGGAATAGAAAATGTGGATGGTGATTTGAGTTAACTGGTCCAACTTTGACTTGGAGGTTCTGTGGGTGTCACATGACCCTGCTGCCCCACACACCTACCCAAGAGGCCAACAGCGGTTACCGTGGTAACGAGGCTGGCCCTCCAATGGGAGCTGGATCCCCAAAGTAACATTTACTGCTTTTAACCTGATGCAGGACGGAACAAATAGAATGTGTGAAATATGTTTCTCATTCATTTCAAAGGGATAGTTCACCCAAAAATGAAAATTCACCTTTAATAAAGACCTTTAATAATCTTTGGAAGACAATTTAAGACATTTTTGATGAAATCTAAGACACTACATATATAGCATAGACAGTGTTGTGGTTTTTGTTCTCTTTGCGCACAAAAAATATTCTCGTAGCTTCATAACATTACGGTTATCACATGGACTATACTACCTTTTTGGGCCTTACATGTGGTAGTTGTGTTGGTGTCTATGCAGGGTCAAAAAGCTCTCAGATTTCATCAAAAATGTTCATCTTTGTGTTCCAAAGATGAAGGTTTTTGCAAGTCTCTGCAGCTCACCAAGCCTGCATTTATTTGATTTTGAAGTACAGCCAATTTTTGAGACATTTTTACTATTTAAAATAACTGTTTTCTATTTGAATATATTTTAAAATGTTATTTATTCCTGTGATTCAAATGCTGAAGTTTGAGCATCATTACTCCAGTCACATGATCCTTCAGAAATCATTCTAATATTCTGATTTGCTGCTCAATTTTTTTTATATTATGTTGAAAACAGCCGAGTAGAATTTTTTCAGGATTCTTTGATGATTAGAAAGTTCAGAAGAACAGCATTTATCTGAAATAAAATAATTTGTAACATTATAAATGTCTTTGTTATACAGTGCCTTGCAAAAGTATTTATACCCCTTCATCTTTTTCACATTTTGTTTTGTTGCAGCATTGTTAAACTGCTTTAATTTACTATTTTTCCATATCCACCTACATCTCATACACTATAATGACAAAGCACAAAACAGGTTTGTAACAACTTTGCAAATTTATTAGAAATAAAAAACTGAAAAGATCCCATTGCATAAGTATTCATACCCTTTTCTGGGACACTCGAAATTTAGCTCAGGAGCATTCATATTGCTTCTAGATGTTACTACACTTCAAGTGGAGTTAAATTGTGGCAAATTCATTTGAATGAGTATGATTTAGAAAGGCACACACCTCTCAGAAAAGGTCTAACAGCTGAAAATGCTTATCAGAGCCAAAACCAAGTCCTGAGGTCAAGATAACTGCCTGTAGAGCTCAGTGACAGACTTGCGTTAAGGCAATGATTTAGGGGAAAAAAAAGAGTTCAGAAAAAAATCTGCTGCACTGAAGGTTCACAGAAGCATGTAGCATCCATTATCCATTATGGAAGACGACTGGAACAACTAGGACTCTAGAAAATGTCTGCCAGCCCCCATCCAAGCTGACAGAGCTTGAGAGGTGAAAAGGTGAGGCAAAGAATGGCAGATAATTGCCAAATGCAGATGTACAAAGCTTGTCACATCATACCCAAAAAGGCTGTAAAGGTGCTTCAACTATGTACTGAGTTAAGGGTATGAATACTTACGCAGTGTACTTATTTCAGTGTTTTATTTTTAATAAATTTGTAAAATTTGCAGATCTGGTTTTTGCTTTGTCATTATTACGGTGTATGGAGTGTAAATTGATGTGGGGAAAAACTAATTTAAAGCAGTTTAACATAATGCTGCAACAAAACAAAATGTGAAAAAATGAAGGGGTATGAATACTTTTGCAAGGCACTGTAACCTCTGATCAATTTAAAGCATCCTTGCTAAATGAAATTATAATTAATTATTATTAATTTCTATAATTTATTTCTCAAAAAAAAAAAAAAAAAAAAAAAAAAAAAACGATAATACCTTAGAATTCTTTGAGGTACCTTTTAAGTACCAAAGCATATTAATAGGATAATCAAACAGTATCATAATAGTATCAGTATCAGATGATACCATTAAACCATGGTCCTGCCATAGTACTTTATTTTAAGTAATGTTTCAAATCAAAAATCAATGAAAAAATGCAATAATACAGAAAATATGTTTCTAGATGTTTGTGTTGTGGTTATTTTGAGAGTATTATGTCCGCCATCTCCCATTATCAGACTCTGTACCCTTGAAGGAAAACATTTAGTCTCTCCAGCGCTGCTCCTCTTATGGGAGACATGAGATTCACCCCAGAATTCCTCTTTCACCTCTTAAAAGTTCCTCCGAGAATCGGAGACTTGTAGTTTCTTTGTACTGCAGAGTTGTTTTAGCTAGCCTTATTATAAACCCATTTTGTTGTTGCCTTATGAGTTATTTGTATTTACCCTTATTTAATTTATTGTGTTTATTTTTGTTATTTATTTCTATTTTTTTTTTTTCAGTTTCTGTTCAAGACGGAAGTATTCCTTTGCCAGGCTGTCATTGAAAATAAAAATAATAATAAAAATGTTCTTATTTTCATGATGAAGTAGAGACAGATTTTTTTCTCCCATATTGTGATGCACAGCCAGATTAGCTTGGTTTATTACTTGGTTCTAGGGAAAATCTCACGATACGATAATATCTCGATATGAGGTCCACAATAGGATATTTATTGCAATACAAAAACTAGACTTAGAAAAAAATGAAAATTTTGTACACTTTAAAGTTCAATTAACCTATCTAATGCACTTTTAGAGTTCAAAATTAAAATCTCCAACCCATGTTCTTAACTAAGAAAAAAGTCAGTGAATTGACTTGTACCTGAACTTTAAAGGGGTCATTGGATGCAAAACTCACTTTTACATGTTGTTTGAACATTAAATTGTGTTGGCAGTTTGTGTACACAACCACCCTACAATGATGAAAATCCAAGAAGTGAGTATAAGGATTTTTTATGCATCTTTGCAAATGGCCTTTCTTAATAATGTGCTTGTTGGCAAGTTTCACCGCTAAACGCGGCTAAATGCGGCTAAATGCGGCTAAAGCAAACATTGCGGCTCGCCATCCCACGGCAGAGAATAGCTTGCTCTAAAAAGGGCTGATTTTGACAAGGTAAAAAAGTGTTTTTTACATTACTATTAAGAAATTTTAACCAAAGTATGTTACAGACTTCTTATTAAAGGAGTAGTTCACTTTCAGAACAAAAATGTACAGATAATGTACTCACTCCCTTGTCATCCAAGATGTTCATGTCTTTCTTTCTTTAGTCATAAATAAATTGTTTTTTGAGGAAAATATTTCAGGATTTCTCTCCATATAATTGACTTCTATGGTGCCCCCGAGATCGAACTTCCAAAATGCAGTTTAAATGCAGCTTCAAAAGGCTCTAAGCGATCCCAGCCGAGGAAGAATGGTCTTATCTAGCGAAATGATTGGTTATTTTCTAAAAATATTTACAATTTATATACTTTTTAATCTCTACACAGAGTACACACAGAGCTAGACAAGATGAGCATTTGAGGTTAAAAAGTATATCAATTGTAATTTTTTTTTTAGAAAACAACCAATTGTTTCGCTAGATAAGACCCTTCTTTCCTCGGCTGTGATCGTTTAGAGCCCTTTGAAGCTGCATTTTGGAAGTTCAAATTCGGGGGCACCATAGAAGTCCATTATATGGAGAGAAATCCTGAAATTTTTCCTCAAAAAACATAATTTCCTTACGACTGAAGAAAGAAAGACATGAACATCTTGGATGACAAGGGGGTGAGAACATTATCTGTAAATTCTTGGTTCTGGAAGTGAACTTCTCCTTTAAGACCCTAAAGAACCATATCAACTTGGCCATCCGATGACCCCTTTAAAGGGGAATCATCCCTCTTTTTATGTGTGCTACACTGTCACAGTCTAAATTACAATTACACTGGTTTTTCAGAAGCCAAACATTTCAGAATATAATAATGATAATAATGATGATGATAACAAAATTTTTCTATTATTATTATTATTCCTATGACAGTAATGGCCATATATTGCACTGTAAAATAAATGAAAATAAATATTTCATATATTATTTTTGCTTTACACTACAGTAGTGAAATTACAAAACTTTTTTCGTAATTTCTACACTTAAAAGAGTGGACTGCAGTAATGTTACCGATTTAAACCGCTAACTGTCAGCAATTCATGCTGAAAATAAAGCATAACTGGTGGCTGTTGTGTTCCCAAATGTGCGCTAAACTCACAGCACATGCAATAAACGAGTTCACTGCATTCACTGTGAACTGAGACGTTCCGAGGTGCAGAAAACACCAGATCACGAGCTGATCGCCTGAATGAAGTGTATGCTTTGCTTTGAAATGTGCAGCAAAAACAGACTTGATGAAGGGATTAAGTTATATTGTGCTTTCGGTTTTAGTTTGTATGACCGATACTGTGCCAATGCATAATTGCCCAAAACACATCTTTAAAGACCTTTAATATTAGAATAAGAAGTTTAAATATATTTTAAAAACTACACATTTTGCCCAGAAGATCTATCGTTTCATATTGTCATGTGACCATGATGATATCGAGACAGTTTAGCTATCACGATACCACGATATTGATAATACCGTTACATCCCTACCTGGTTCTGTACATTAAATGTTGATTGGATCTTTAAGTTTAAGCGGATTAGTCCAGAGAAGTCCGGCATACGTTACAAGAGATCATCCAAAACTTTATAAAAACACTTGTTTAAATATTCAAAAAAATATATATTTTTTTAACTACATAAAAAAAAAAAAATGTCAGTGTTATTTTTCCAAATCCGTAAGACCTTCGTTCATCTTTGGAAACTGAATTAAGGCGTTTTTGATGAAATCCAAAAGCTTTCTGACCCTGCATAGACAGCCATGCAACTACCACGTTCAAGACCCAGAAAGTTATTAAGGACATTGATAAAGTTGATCTGTTTTTCAGTGTGTGGATGGAGGCTCTGGGCTGGAGAGCTCCTCTCTTAAGCGGGTCGCTGTGGTGGAGGACTTCTATGACATCATCTATGCCATGCACGTGGAGATCAGCTCCGACCCGGCCAAAGCACCCAAACACGCCGGACAGAAGAAAACGTATAAAGCGGTGAGTAAAGCAAGGAGCTTCTTTCTGATAGTCTCATGTTTATGGACTCATATAGTTTCGATTTAATACCCCGTGTGGCCCTTTTTGACCGCCTTTATCTGCCTGTCACCTAAAGTGTCCCTTCCTCTGTCAGCTTGATTTATTTGCTCTGTGATTCTTATGAACAGAAGCGAGCGGCTCCTGCTGTGTGTTGTCCTGGTGTGATTTGTAGCAGAGATTCGCTGGCCTCTATGAATTTTGGGTGAATCAGACAGAATACACAATATTACCTAATAAATGAAAGCTGGAGGCTATGTAGCACTCTTTGGTTCTTTCTTTTTTCTTTTATTTCTGCAATCTCATTCTGTGTGTTTTTTTTGTGTGTACCTTTTTATCTTTCTGCATTTATTTTCTTTCCTTTTTTTCTTTCTTTTTGCATTTATGTGTATTTTCTTTCTTTCTTTCTTTCTTTCTTTCTTTCTTGATACATTTCTTTCTTAATGCATTTCTGCATTTTCTTTTTCTTTCTTTCTTTGAATTTTTCTTTATGCATTTCTGCATTTTTTTATTCTTTCTTTTTTCTTTCTTTCTGCTTTCTTTCTTTCTTTCTTTCTTTCTTTCTTTCTTTCTTTCTTTCTTTCTTTCTTTCTTTCTTTCTTTCTTTCTTTCTTTCTTTCTTTCATTCCTTCTTTCATTCTTTCTTTTCTTTTTTCTTTCTTTCTTTCTGCTTTTTTCGTTCTCTTTCTTTCTTTCTTTCTTTCTTTCTTTCTTTCTTTCTTGCTTTCTTCTTTTTTCCTTTTTTGCATTTTTTCTTTATTTATTTCTTTGCATTTTTTCTTTATGCTTTTACCTTCTGCATTTCTGCTTTTCTTTCTTTTCTTTTGCATTTTTTCTTTATGCATTTTTTCTTTCTTTCTACATTTTTTTTCTTTCTGTCTTTGTGCATTTCTGAATATGTTTGTTTCTTTCTTTTTGCATTTTTTCTTTTTTCTTTCTTTCTTTTTTCTTTCTGTATTTCTTTATTTCTTTCTGTCTTTCTTTCTTTTTTCTTTTTTCTTTTTTTCTTTTTTCTTTCTGTCTTTCTTTTTTTCTTTTTTCTTTTTTATGCATTTCTATCTTTCTGCTTTTCTTTTTTGTTCTTTTTTTCTTTCTTTCTTTTTTGCATTTTTCTTTATGCATTTCTGCATATTTTCTTTCTTTCTTTCTTTCTTTCTTTCTTTCTTTCTTTATTTCTTTCCTTATGCTTTTCTTTACCTTCTGCATTTCTGCTTTTCTTTTTTTCTTTCTTTCTAATTTTTTTCTTTCTATCTTCGTGCATTTTTTGAATATGTTTGTTTCTTTCTTTCTGCATTTTTTTCTTTCTTTCTTTCTTTCTTTCTTTCTTTCTTTCTTTCTTTCTTTCTTTCTTTATGCATTTCTGTCCTACTGCATTTCTGCTTTCCTTTTTCTTTCTTTCTTTCTTTCTTTCTTTCTTTCTTTCTTTCTTTCTTTCTTTCTTTCTTTCTTTCTTTCTTTCTTTCTTTCTTTCTTTCTTCCTTTCTTTCTTTCCTTCTGCATTCTGCTTTTCTTTCTTTATGCATTTCTGAATTTTTGTTTCTTTCTTTCTTTCTTAAGCTTTACTGTATTACTACTTTTTCATTTTTGTTTTTCTTATGTTTTTTTTTGCATTTTATTTCTGTTTCTTTCTCAAATTTTTGGCCTTATTTATCCATTTTCTTTAATGTTTACACTTTCTTTCTGTCTTTCCTTCTACGTTTCTTGTGTTCTCTGCATTGTTGTAGGCAGAGATGAGGATCAGTTCATATTTATAAGATATATTTAGGTCTGCGGTGAACATCTTTAGAACTCTGTATCACACATGTGCTGTCATGGAAACATAGGAAGTGAGAGTGACATGGGCTGCTCTCACCTGGTCTGGTGGCTATGCTGAGGTCCACAGGTCCAGTGCTGCTGCCCTCTTTTGGACAGCTACAAAAGTACATGTTTGCTCTCACGTGCATTTACAGTTGGTATCTTTTATACACAAGGTATTGCCAATAAATGCGTAAATGATTTTGTTTTTGGTTTTGTTAAATTAATAGCGTCAGTTATACACACACATATTGTGTCCTCTACACTGTTTCTTGTTCTTCTCATGCTTGACAGCTGTGGGTCTATGAGGGCAGGGCAGAGCAGAGCTTTTCCCTGGGCATCAGGATTTGTGTGCCTACTCCTCTTAGGATCTCCTGGCAGAATCAGGGTGCTGGAAAGGCGAAAGCTCAGGTTTTCTGGCTCTTGTATCACTGCTGCGGTGGGGTTTGTGTGTTTAGTTCAGCTTCTGCCTTCGTAATGCACACGCGTACATGCTATACCCTCCAGCTGTGGTTCCATGGCCGCCCATGCTTGTTTGTTAGAGCCTCATGGGAGATTAGAGAGACACGAGGGACTTTCAATGTGGGGGTGTACTTTCTCTATTTCTTTGTCCGGTTTCATGGCAGAAAGGTGGAGGAGGGAGAAACTAAACCCATGAGAAAAAAAGAGCTTAAATGCAAAAAATAAAAAATACAAAATGTATAAGGGAAAACTTTACATTTTTAAAGAGAGCTGATAATGAAAGAAATCTACTGTGATTAAAAATAGTTAATGGTGTTTCACTTTCAAATGATGCACTGTTCTCCAACTTGATTTGAATCTCAATGTGTATGTGTGTGACAAATGTTTTGACAAGGACAATTATGAGTTCTCTCACACAATAAATTATTCTATCCTTCATATAGACATACAGTAGAAAGTGAGAGGGAGGTGTGTGTTTGTGTGTTTGTGTTTAAGAGAGAAGGTCAGCTCTTTGAATGTAAAGATATCAGTATGATAGTCCCACAGGGATTATTAATCCTGGACTTGATGACAGTATTCTAATAAAACATCTAAGAGTTCACAACCTGTCTGCAAAGTGCAAACTAATCATCTCTTCTGTTTGCTGTTACTGCCTCACTACAGCTCTCTGCTAAGAATGGAAATAAATCAACATAGGCTCTTTGGAAATACGAGCCTCTATATACATTTCTCCAAACCTGAAAAAAATGTACCTATATGTACAAATCACTGCAGTTTTCAGTTGAAATTAACAATAGAGACAGTAAAACTCTGACAACTTGTGTTCCTATTCACACAAAGTATGATTTACACACAAGTTTTGATTAATACATTTTCACACAATTACGACTGCAGTATATAATATTAGTTACATACAGCTTCATGTGCATGAGATTCAGTAGGTTTGCTCGGTACCTCATGCGATACAGTGTTGCACATTTGAGTGATGAAGAGCTCCGGTATGAACCCAGAGAAACTATGGTTCAACAAAACAGCTCAAATCCACATAAGCAAGTTAATATAGCAAGGCTGCAACAACAAATGCGTTTTTATATCACTATTGCAATTGTTAACACTATTGGGTAGGTTTAGGGTTGAGTTTGGTTTAGGGGATATTTCCAACACAATAGAGCATTAACCTTTAGCGACACTCCCCGGGATACTTGAATTCTGATTAGCTGCAATAGGTATCTCAAGCAGCGTAATAAAAACGCAGCAATACAGGCCTGTTTCAACGTGATAAAAAAAACGTGCCACGGTCATGTATTGAACATGTGTTTTAGCACCACAAAGTGGACATTTCACATTGAAACTATTGCACAACATGCAGTAAGTTGCGTAATTACAATGTTGCAGAAATTTGTAGACACACGTATTTCCAATGAGCCTGGGTTGTAAATTCACATAAATCAGTAATTAATTATAAAGTTAAAATAACCAGTATGACACTTACGTGTTTTATTCACCAAAATTACATCACCAGTCATTGTTTCACAAATTATCTAAACTTTACAGCCAATCCTGTTGGAATGAATAAATGAATGAATGAATGAATGAATGAAGACTATGCATAAGTAAGAAAAAATGACTAATGGTGATTATTTGAGCACTTCCTTTGTAAAAGTAAATAGGGTAAATTCCGTGTCAAATCAACCAAATTTCAAAAAGGGGAAAAGATAGACATGTATAGTGATGAAAGCCCAAATATTATATGTCATGGATAAATATTCACTGAGTAATCCACTGTTTTGTAGAGGGAGGTCAAAATGGCAATTTTCACCTTAGATTCAGATACAAGTTTCAGGCGAATAAAAATGACTTCAGAAAGATAGCAGCATCATTATCTTATTTTTACACTGAGATTGGTAGTTCTATTAGTAAAATCTATTGACGTTAGCAATCCTTGTTGCATTCAATTTTTTTTTTTTTTTTACTTTTTAAGGGGAAGTCATTTTTACCCCCCTGTAACTTGACTCTGAATCTAAGGTGAACATTTTCATTTTGACCTCCCTATACAAAATAGTGGATTAATCAGTAAATGTTCATCAGTGACATGTAATATTTTGGCTTCCGTCACTATACATGTCTGTCTATCTTCAGAATAAATATTAGCAAACTCAAAAATTTGAGCCAGGGACCTCTGGTTGAGTTGACATGGAATGACCCTATAAAGTCTCAAAAATAAAATAAAATAAATAAATGCATAATAATTTGTAATATTATTTTACATTTTAACATTTTACGTAATAACAGCTAAATGATTACTTGTGTGTGTCCCCAGCAGAACTAATTGAAATGAATAAATACATAAATGAATAAACATTTTTCATAAATTAAAAAGAAAAGAATTACGTTTTTAATGTTTTCGGTAATAGCAGCTAAATAAGTACTTGTCCAATTCAAATACCCCAAAATGGAAAGAATAAATAATGAATATAAAAATGATTAATTAGGAGTAAATGAATCAATAAATCAATTAATATTTAACCATAAACTTTAAAAATTTAAGATTTTTGAAGGGATAGTTCACCCCAAAATGAAAATTACCCCATGATTTACTCACCCTCAAGCCATCCTAGGTGTATATGACTTTCTTTTTTCAGAAGAATGCAACTGGAGTTATAATAAAAAATGTTTGGGCTCTGGTTCTTCCAAGCTTTATAATGGCAGTGAATGGGTGTTGGGATTTTGAAGTCCAATAAAGTGCATCCATCCATCATAAAAAGTACTCCACACAGCTCCGGGGGTTAGTAAAAGCCTTCTGAAGTGAATTGATGCATTTGTGTAAGAAAAATATCCTTATTTAAAACTTTATAAAGCTTCCGCTAACTGTCATACGTGCGTTCATGAGAGAGTGGCATTCCAGTAAATGACGTAGTACGTAGACATAGCATAAGCTCCAGGGAGAAGTGACAAACGCGGAAGCACAGTGGAGAGAGCAAAACAAAACACCGGTCATAAATTAGAAGTACAAAATGTCGGAGGATTTCAATATAAGCCTAAAGGAGACTGGTTTTCCTTTGCAGTAAACAAAACTTGGTTCTCACGAGACTAGTACATTCTCACCAAAGCTTATACACCTTATACTTACGACAGTTAGTGGAAGCTAGAGATTACGGTTTATAAAGTTTTAAATATGGACATTTTTCTTACACAAATGCATCAGTTCGCTTCAGAAGACCTTTTTATGATGGATGGATGCACTTTATTGAACTTTAAAATATCAACACCCATTCACTGCCATTATAAAGTTTGGAAGAGCCAGGACATTTTTCATATAACTCTGACTGTATTTGTCTGAAAGAAGAAAGTCATATACACCTAGGATAGCTTGTGGATGAATTCTACCTTTAACATATCAAGTATTAGCAGCTGCACAAGATTACTTGTGCACACCCCATGTTCAAAGAAAAGATAGATAAATAGTCCAATGGATTTATCCTCTTTCTGTCTTTTTAATTCTTGATATCATTTCTTATCTGAAAACATCTGACCATATATTAAAAGAGTAGTTTACTACTTGAACAAAAATTTACAGATAATGTACTCACCCACTTGTTATCCAAGATGTTCATGTCTTTCTTTCATCAGTCGTTAAGAAATTGTTTTTTGAGGAAAACTTTTCAGGATTTCTCTCCATATAATGGACTTCTATGGTGCCCCCAAGTTTGAACCTCCAAAATGGAGTTAAAAAGCAGCTTCAAAGGGCTCTAAACAATCCCAGCCGAGGAAGAAGGGTCTTATCTAGCTAAACGATGAGTTATTTAAAAAAAAAGACAATTTCTAAACTTTTTAACCTCAAATGCTCGTCTAGTCTAGCTCTGCGTCAACTCTATGTATTCTGGTTCATGACAGTGAGGGTATGTCATCTCATTTTCTCCTCCAACTTCAAAATCGTCCTACATCGCTGTTTTACCTTTTTTTGTAAAGATTTTTTGACCTTCTTTGCATGTTCACTTTGTAAACACTGGGTCAGTACTTCTGCAGCAATGTAAGAAAATGAGATGACATACCCTAACTGTCATGAACCGGAATACACAGCGTTCACACAGAGCTAGACAAGACAAGTGTTTGAAGTTAAAAAGTATATAAATTGTTTTTTTGTTTCTTTTTAAATAACCAATCGTTTTGTTAGATAAGACTCCTGAGATCATTTAGAGCCCTTTGAAGCTGCATTTAAACAGCATTTTGGAAGTTCAAACTCGGGGACACCATAGAAGTCCATTATATGGAGAGACATCCTAAAATGTTTTCCACAAAAAACTAAATTTCTTTACGACTAAAGAAAGAAAGATATGAACATCTTGGATGACAAGGGGGTGAGTACATTATCTGTAAATGTTTGTTCTGGAAGTGAACTACTCCTTTAAGCACAAAAGCTCTAACACTCAGAGTTTGGGTTTAAAGCATCAATGAGTCTAATAGATCCCAAAGTGTTGTTTAATACGATGTGTGTTTGTATTTCAGATCGCGGAGACGTATGCATTCCTGCCCAGAGAGGCGGTGACCCGTTTCCTGATGAGCTGTGGAGAATGTCAGAAGAGGATGCACATCAGCCCCAGCGGTGCAGAGTTCAAAGGTATGACAAAACCACACACCAGGATTACTTTTAAGGCTTTAGGTATTAACTCCAAAAGCAGTTTGCGAACATCTCATTGACTCTGCTTCCAGAGTCAACAAACTAAAAACTATTCTCATTCTCATTCTCATTCTCATATATTTATACAGTACGTATTCAAACCCATAATGCTTCATTGGATAACTCATTGTCTCATTGTTAAGAAAACCCCCTCTCGTCCCTTTTGTCCCCTGCCCACCCTGTAACGAGCTCCCCCCGTTGCGCCAGCCTGAAGCTAATGAAACCCCCTCGGGCCACACCTCCTCCCACACACACACACACACACACACGCACACACACACACTCGTCCCGACACCCTCTGATTAGGCTGCAGTCACGAGTGTCCTGCTAGCCTCCCTACACACTGCAATTAGCCCAATTACAGGCCTTTTAACAAAGAAAATGCTTCTGAAACCAGATTATTTCTACAGAGAGAGAGAGAGGAATTGTGGGTGGAATCCATTGGGGAGGGGAATTGATTGGGAAAATTTTACTAGGACGTTTTTTTGTTGTTTTGGTGAAACGGCAATCCCTGTTAGTCCGACCCCAGCAGTGCAGAAGCACTGCCCTCAAACATCCCGCTCGCTGAGATAAACAGATAAACACCTCCCAGGCCTGAACTGTCAAAGCGTTGTGTCAACGTTGGGCTTAGGTTGGGTGTTGCTCATAAAGAGAGCAGCTAATTGGCTTCTTGCCCATGGGGGTGCGCAGACCTCCCCCCCTCCAGCCGTCCGAATGAAAGTTCAGTGCTGAATTATTCAGAGTAATTAATTACTGTACACTCGCTCTGTCTTTAATTGACAGTCAGGCTGTGGTTGATATCGGCTCTTTTATCCACATATCTGCTGTTGCTGCCGTGCGGCTTAATGCGCAATTTATATATAGATGCAGAAGAAGTGATATTAGTAGCACATGTTGAGGATGTGGTAAAATCATGTCAACATAGCTTTTTTTCCTAACTCTCTCTTCAGCTGACAGATGCACAGCGTAATGGCTAAATATAAGCTAATTATTGTTTTTCATTTACCTCAACGTCCTCCTGCTAGTTCTTTGATTAAAATAATG
This sequence comes from Garra rufa, assembly GCF_049309525.1. Taxonomy (NCBI): domain Eukaryota; kingdom Metazoa; phylum Chordata; class Actinopteri; order Cypriniformes; family Cyprinidae; genus Garra; species Garra rufa. The sequence goes on from NC_133378.1 coordinate 17,946,128, forward strand.
TTTTAAAGGAGAATATTTCAATTTCAGTATCATTTTAGATGTATTATTGAGTTTTATCAGTTTGAGTGTGGATGCTGTGTGTCTGTAAGGCGATGACTCTGGGAAGCGTGTAAGATCCAAACGCAAGCTTTATTGCAGATCGTAGTCAAGACAAGCAGGGTCGAACACCAGCAAACAGTAATATCCAGGGCAAGACAAAAGCGTAATCCAGTAATACAGGCGTGGGTCAGAATCCAGGTGAGCAGTCCAAAGTAGCAAAACAAACAAAACAATGAAGCTAGGCAAAACTATGGCTAAGAAACAAAACTATGGCAATGAAAACAAAACTATGACCGTGAAAATAACAAGACAAGGCAATGAAACAAGATAAACGCTTGGTAGAGTCCGCAATAGCAAAACAATACTTCGCCATGTGAGTGTGTGTGAAGCTGGCTTTTATGGAGGACAAACAGGAAGATACCAACGAGGCAGCAGAGGGAGCAGCAACAGTCAGAGAGTAAGGGCTCCCTCTGCTGGCCTGGCGTTACAGATCCCCCCCTCTAGGAGCGACTCCTGGCGCTCCAAAACGACAGTCCATAAGTCCAGGAGGGTGGTAGAGCAGGGGGTGGGACGGTGGGCCAGGTCCATGAAGGGGAACAGTATCAGAGACAGGGCTAGGCGCGTAGAGCAGGGACAGACAGTGAAGCACTGGAGGACCTGGGCCGTGGAGCAGTGACAGACAGTGAGGTAATGGAGGACCTGGGCCGTGGAACAGTGACAGATAGTGAGGTAATGGAGGATCTGGGGCATGTAGCAATGGCAGACCTGGATCATGGAGCGGAGGTGGGCCTGGACCGTGAAACAGTGGCAGACAGTGGAAACTTGGAGGTCCTAGGCAATGGAGCAATGGCAGGCCTAGATCGTGGAGCAGAGGTGGGCCTGGATCAAGGAGCAATGGCAGACAGAGAAGTTTTGACGGAGCTGGCACAGCAGGAGGCCTAGGCGGCGCAGGCAGAACAGGAAGCCATGGAGGAGCAGGTAGAGCAGGAAGCTTTGGCGTTGCAGGCAGAGCAGGAAGCCATAGCGGTGCAGGCAGAGCAGGAAGCCATGGCGGAGCCGGCAGAGCGGGAAGCCTTGGCGGAGCCGGTAGAGCGTGAGACCTTGGCGGAGCCGGCAGAGCGTGAGACCTTGGCGGAGCCGGCAGAGCGTGAAGCCTTGGCGGAGCAGGCAGAGCGTGAAGCCTTGGCGGTGCAGGCAGAGCGTGAAACCCTGGCGGAGCAGGCAGAGCGTGAAGTCCTGGCGGAGCAGGCAGAGCGTGAAGCCTTGGCGGAGCAGGCAGAGCGTGAAGGCTTGGCGGAGCAGGCAGAGCAGGAGGCCTTGGCGGTGCAGGCAGAGCGTGAAGTCCTGGCGGAGCAGGCAGAGCGTGAAGCCTTGGCGGAGCAGGCAGAGCAGGAGGCCTTGGCGGAGCAGGCAGAGCGTGAAGCCCTGGCGTAGCAGGCAGAGCGTGAAGCCTTGGCGGAGCAGGCAGAGCGTGAAGCCTTGGCGGAGCAGGCAGAGCAGGGAATTCCGCTATGGACGCCGCCTCCATAAGAGGCATTGGCGCAGCGGACACGTGGATAGACTCGTGGGCAGACGAGGCCTCTGGAGCAGACTTGTGGACAGACTCATGGACAGATGAGGCCTCTGTGGTGCAGTGTGCAGCCCACACACTTAAAATAGCAATGGCCATCACAGGCAGTGCGGTGGTTAATGGGATGCCCACTGGGCTGGAAGGTGTGAGACTTGGAAGCGTCAGTTCTGCGTGGCTTGGGATGCCTGTAGCCCGCACTGACATTAGAGGAGGGTCCTTGAATCAAGACATGGCGAGGCTCTGGCAGATCAGACGTGACATGGCGAGGCTCTGGCAGATCAGACGAGACATGGCGAGGCTCTGGCAGGTCGGACGAGACATGGTGTGGCTCTGGCTGGTCAGACGAGACATGGTGTGGCTCTGACAGATCAGACGAGACATGGCGTGGCTCTGGCAGGTCGGGCGAGACGTGACTTGACTCTGGACGCTCGGGCGAGACGTGACTTGGCTCTGGACGCTCGGGAGAGACGTGACTTGGCTCTGGACGCTCGGGAGAGACGTGACTTGGCTCTGGACGCTCGGGCAAGACGTGACTTGGCTCTGGACGCTCGGGCGAGACGTGACTTGGCTCTGGACGCTCGGGCGAGACGTGACTTGGCTCTGGAATAACAGCAGTAATTAGGCTTGGTTCAAGAAGATCTGCTGTAACTTGGCTTGGTTCATGAAAATCAACTGTGGCTTGGCTTGGCTCATGGACAACAGCAGCAACTTGACTTGGCTCATGGAGATCTGCTGTAACTTGGCTTGGTTCATGAAAATCAACTGTGGCTTGGCTTGGCTCATGGACAACAGCAGCAACTTGACTTGGCTCATGGAGATCTGCTGTAACTTGGCTTGACTCATGGAGGACAGCTGTATCTTGGCTTGACTCGTGGGGCACAGCTGTGACTTGGCTTGACACATGGGGAACAACAGCTGTATCTTGGCTTGACTCGTGGAGAACAACAGCTGTATCTTGGCTTGACTCGTGAAGAACAACAGCTGTATCTTGACTTGACTCGTGGAGAACAACAGCTGTATCTTGGCTTGACTCGTGGAGAACAACAGCTGTATCTTGGCTTGACTCGTGGAGAACAACAGCTGTATCTTGGCTTGACTCGTGGAGAACAACAGCTGTATCTTGACTTGACTTTGGAGGAACAGTAGCTGTGACGGGACTTAACATGACAGGAACAGCAGCTGTAACGTGACTTGACTTGACAGGAACAGCAGCTGTGGCGTGACTTGTCGTTGGCAGGTCAGGAGAGACGTGACTTGACTGAGGAACCTCATCTGGAAGGGCAGCCATGATAGATGCAGACTCTGGAGCAGGAGACATGATGTGAACAGGCTGTAGCTTGACTGAAGTGGCATAAGCTGGTGCTGGCTTGGCTGATGTGAGTTTAGGGAGACCAGTTGCACGTGCAGACATCAGCGGCGTATCTCTCACGCTGGATATCAGACTGTGATGATTAGATGTGATGTTAGCGAAAGCTGACTTGGTGGCTGGGGGGTAAGCAGACGCTGGCTTGGCTGATGCTGTGACATAAAGTGGCCGTGGCTTGACAGACTTGGCGTGATCTGATTCTGGAGCAGCAGACTTGATGTGGGCTGGTTCTGACATCAGGATCGTGGCTTGGCGTGGGACTGGCATGGTGGCCATCTTGGGTGCAGGCTGTGGCGTGGCGGCCATCTTGGGTGCAGGCTGTGGCGTGGCGGCCATCTTGGGTGCAGGCTGTGGCGTGGCGGCCATCTTGGCGACAGGCTCTGGCGTGGCGGCCATCTTGTGAACAGACTCTGGAATGACGGCCATCTTGTGAAGTGGCTCTGGAAGGGCGGCCATCTTGCAAACAGGCTGTGGGATGGCAGGCATGGCGTGAGCAGGCCCTGGAACGGCAGGCATTGCGTGAGCAGGCCCTGGAACGGCAGGCATGGCGTGAGCAGGCCCTGGAACGGCAGGCTTGGCGTGAGCAGGCCCTGGAACGGCAGGCATGGCGTGAGCAGGCCCTGGAACGGCAGGCTTGGCGTGAGCAGGCCCTGGAACGGCAGGCTTGGCGTGAGCAGGCCCTGGAACGGCAGGCTTGGCGTGAGCAGGCCCTGGAGCGGCAGGCTTGGCGTGAGCAGGCCCTGGAGCGGCAGGCTTGGCGTGAGCAGGCCCTGGAGCGGCAGGCTTGGCGTGAGCAGGCCCTGGAGCGGCAGGCTTGGCGTGAGCAGGCCCTGGAGCGGCAGGCTTGGCGTGAGCAGGCCCTGGAGCGGCAGGCTTGGCGTGAGCAGGCCCTGGAGCGGCAGGCTTGGCGTGAGCAGGCCCTGGAGCGGCAGGCTTGGCGTGAGCAGGCCCTGGAGCGGCAGGCTTGGCGTGAGCAGGCCCTGGAGCGGCAGGCTTGGCGTGAGCAGGCCCTGGAGCGGCAGACATGACGTGAGCAGGCTTTGAAGCGGCAGACATGACGTGAGCAGGCTTTGAAGCAGCAGACATGACGTGAGCAGGCTTTGAAGCAGCAGACATGACGTGAGCAGGCCTTGAAGCAGCAGACATGACGTGAGCAGGCCTTGAAGCAGCAGACATGACGTGAGCAGGCCCTGAAGCAGCAGACATGACGTGAGCAGGCCCTGAAGCAGCAGACGTGATACGAGCAGGCTTTGAAACAGTAGGCATGACATGAGCAGGCTTTGGTGTGACTTGAGCAGACTTTGAAGCAGCAGACATGACGTGAGCAGGCCTTGAAGCAGCAGACATGACAGAAAAATTGGGAGATACTGGGGGATAGCAGGGTTCCTCATTAACAATCCCCACAGTAAATGGTGAACCAGCTAGCAGCAAAGCATAGTCAATATACTGCTCTAAAGTCCAGTGAATTTTCCCCCCAGGTAACTGGGAGCGAATGGGTTCGTTTAACCCTTGACGAAAAATGTCCTTAAGTGCAACGTCATTAAATGCCAACAAATAACACAGTCCGCAAAAGTCCTGAACGTAATCTTCAATAGAGCGGTTACCTTGGCGGAGGCGGAAGAGGCGTGATGCTGCATCCATGGTGATCTGTGTTCAAAAGCCGCTGGATCTTTGGGTGGGCGAAGTATTTCTGTAAGGCGATGACTCTGGGAAGCGTGTAAGATCCAAACGCAAGCTTTATTGCAGATCGTAGTCAAGACAAGCAGGGTCGAACACCAGCAAACAGTAATATCCAGGGCAAGACAAAAGCGTAATCCAGTAATACAGGCGTGGGTCAGAATCCAGGTGAGCAGTCCAAAGTAGCAAAACAAACAAAACAATGAAGCTAGGCAAAACTATGGCTAAGAAACAAAACTATGGCAATGAAAACAAAACTATGACCGTGAAAATAACAAGACAAGGCAATGAAACAAGATAAACGCTTGGTAGAGTCCGCAATAGCAAAACAATACTTCGCCATGTGAGTGTGTGTGAAGCTGGCTTTTATGGAGGACAAACAGGAAGATACCAACGAGGCAGCAGAGGGAGCAGCAACAGTCAGAGAGTAAGGGCTCCCTCTGCTGGCCTGGCGTTACAGTGTCTAGCAGTCCCTTAAGAATAAGAAGTGCACTTCTTTGTATTGAATTTACTTTTACTTAAAAAATTATTAAAAATGTACTGCAGGTAATATAATGTTATTTTAGGTCATACTTCCTTCGTTCATCTTCAGAACACAAATTAAGATATTTTTGATGAAATCTGCGCTTTCTGACCCTGCATTGACATCAATGCAACTACGAAGTTCTTCTCTTATGTATCATTCTTCTATGCGTGTTCTTCACACCATGGTACTGTTAATTAATGTTGAAATAAACCTTTTTTTTCATCAAAGTATATATTAAATCATTGTTTTTTTTATAATCTTTTGTCATTCTTTAATGAAGTATGCTTATTTTGATATGTTGACTAACATACTAAAGCACATTCAAAGTGCTTAATTATAATTATTAACTGTAGTGTTAATTTATATTCAATTTTAAAGATTATTTATTGTACAAATTGTAATTTTATTTACAAATGATTACAAATATATTTAAAATGTGTGACGTACAAGTTTCAATTGAAATTACATTAAAGTTACTATGTTTTACCATGCTTCAAAGACAGCAGAAGCCTGCATTTATATAATTCAAAGTACAGAAAAAAACTATACAGTTTTGAAATATTTTAACTATTTAAAATAACTGTTTTCTGTTTGAATATATTTTAAAATGTAATTTATTCCTGTGATTTCAAAGCTGATTTTTTTGGCATCATTCCAGTCATATAAATCCTTCTATAATTTTATATTATTAGGGGCCAAGCACCGAAGGTGCGAAGGCACCTATTGTATCCGTTAGAATTCTTATTATTATTATTATTCCGCCGCAAGTCTATGGCAGCCCATAGAACCGCTTGCGGGAAAGTTGTATAATTTGGCACACTGATAGAGGACCGTCCCAACATTAACCATAGCAAGTTTGGAGTCTCTAACTCAAACTCTCTAGCGCCACCACTTGTCCAAACTTTCACTTTCTTTTTGCTAATAACTTTTGAACCGTAAGCCACAAAATCAAAATTCCAATTTTCCCTGAATCCTTGGGTCTTGCCGAGTCGAATGAACACCACATTTCAAAAATCCTAAGGTTTAGTTTTTTTTCTATAATTTTTTGATTATAAAACATACTTTTTCGAACTCGTCCTAGACGGTTTGTCTGATTTTCACCAAAATTGGCTCAGATCATCTTCAGACGATGCAGGCAAAAAGTTATGGAATTCAAGTTGATTGGACAAACCGTTCTCGAATAACGCGCTAATTAATTCTATGAAAAACGCGCAAAAATGGATGTGAGGCCATATCTTGGCAATGCTTTGGAGTATTGAGTCCAAACTTGGTGTGTGTTATAACAAGCATGACCTGAGGCTACCTGCTGTGTTTCGTCACAGTGCCACCTAGTGGTCAGAAGATATGAAAAATGGCTATTTTTGATTATAACTTCTCAGTGGTTTGACCAAAAATCTCGAAACTCGTCCCGTTAGATTAGGAGGAGCATGCCGAGTCGAACCATATCCAATTTTCCCATGTCAGCCATTTTGTGTGTCGGCCATTTTGAATTTAGATTTAAAATGCTGTATCTTGAGAACGGATTAACGTATCGTTTCGACAATAATTACAAAAATGTTCGGCACCATGCCCTGAATGTACATACCAATTTTGGGGCCAGCGCCACCTTGTGGTCAAAAGTTATAACGAAATTTCGAAAAATGCTAATAACTTCTGAAAAAAATGGCTTATTGTAATAAAAGTGATCTCAAAATATTCCTTGGGTCAGACCGAGAACATTGATACCCATTATGCCAAAATTGGCCTAACTTCCTGTTCGCCATTTTGATGAATGTAGAAAACCTACTTTTTCGAACTCCTCCTAGACCGTTAGTCGGATTTTCACCAAATTTGACTCGGATCATCTTCAGACCATGCTGACAAAAAGTTATGGATTTCGTGTCGATATTCGAAACCGTTTTCATTTAACGCATCAACGAATTTGCAGGTAAGATGCCAAAGCGAATCAGAAGCTGTATCTCTGCAAAGCTTTGAGATATTTGCACCAAATTTGGTATGTGGCATTAACACCTCACACTGATGACACCACATCAATTTGGTAGCAGCGCCACCTATTGGTCAAGAGTAATGAAGCATTCATTAACTATAAGTTTTAAAATGAACAAAAATGCTAATAACTGTAGATAGCATGAGCCTATTGTAATAAAACTGGTCTCAAAATATTCCTTGGGTCATGCCGACAACATAGATACCAATTATGAAACAGTTGGCCAAACTCCCTGTCCGCCATTTTGATTTATGTTGAAAACCTACTTTTTCGAACTAGTCCTAGACCGTTCGTCCGATTTTCACCAAAATCGAGTCAGATCATCTTCAGACTGTCCTGACAAAAAGTTATGGATTTCATGATGATAGATGAAACCGTTTTCGTATAGCGCCTCTATAAATTTAAGGCTTGATGTGAAAATGACTCTAAGGCTATATCTTTGGAAAATTTTGACATAATGGCACCAAACTTTGTGTGCACGTTTGTCACCTCACACTAAACACACCACATGGATTTGAGAACAGCGCCACCTGTTGGTCAAACGTAATAAGCATTAAATCATATCAGTAGGCGTTCTACACCATTTTTCTGTAATTTTCACTAAAATCCTCTTAAAATTGCTTCCTTTTCGTTATTGTTGCAGTTGGTCTGCTGTTCCTGCCATCCTTAGCGCCTCATTTTCCGCTTTAAGTGCTTGGCCCCGTAATTGCTGCTTTCAGCTATATTTATTAGGGGCCAAGCACCGAAGGTGCGGAGGCACCTATTGTTTTCGTTAGAATTAGGGGCCAAGCACCGAAAGGTGCGATGGCACCTATTGTATCCGTTAGTGTTATTAGGGGCCAAGCACCGAAGGTGCGAAGGCACCTATTGTATCCGTTAGAATTCTTATTATTATTAGGGGCCAAGCACCGAAGGTGCGAAGGCACCTATTGTATCCGTTAGAATTCTTATTATTATTATTAGGGGCCAAGCACCGAAGGTGCGAAGGCACCTATTGTATCCGTTAGGATTCTTATTATTATTATTCTTCCGCCGCAAGTCTATGGCAGCCCATAGAACCGCTTGCGGGAAAGTTGTATAATTTGGCACACTGATAGTGGACCGTCCCAACATTAACCATAGCAAGTTTGGAGTCTCTATCTCAAACTCTCTAGCGCCACCACTTGTCCAAACTTTCACTTTCTTTTTGCTAATAACTTTTGAACCGTAAGCCATAAAATCAAAATTCTAATTTTCCCTGAATCCTTGGGTCATGCCGAGTCGAATGAACACCAAATTTCAAAAATCGTAAGGATTAGTTTTTTTTCTATAATTTTTTGTTTATAAAACCTACTTTTTCGAACTCGTCCTAGACGGTTTGTCTGATTTTCACCAAACTTGGCTCAGATCATCTTCAGACCATGCAGGCAAAAAGTTATGGAATTCAAGTTGATTGGACAAACCGCTCTCAAATAACGTGCTAATTAATTCTACAAAAAGCGTTCAAAAATGGAATTGAGGCCATATCTCCGCAACGCTTTGGAGTATTGAGACCAATCTTGGTGTGTGTTATAACAAGCATGACCTGAGGCTACCTGCAGTGTTTCGTCACAGTGCCACCTAGTGGTCAGGAGATATGAAAAATGGCTATTTTTGCTTATAACTTCTCAGTGGTTTGACCAAACATCTCAAAACTAGTCTTGTTAGATTCGGAGGAGCATGCCGAGTCGAACCATATCCAATTTTCCCAAGTCAGCCATTTTGGGTTTCGGCCATTTTGAATTTAGCTTTAAAATGCTGTATCTTGAGAACGGATTAATGTATCGTTTCGACAATAATTACAAAAATGTTCGGCACCATGCCCTGAATGTACATACAAATTTTGGGGCCAGCGCCACCTTGTGGTCAAAAGTTATAACGAAATTTCGAAAAATGCTAATAACTTCTGAGAAAAATGGCTTATTGTAATAAAAGTGATCTCAAAATATTCCTTGGGTCAGGCCGAGAACATTGATACCAATTATGCCAAAATTGGCCTAACTTCCTGTTCGCCATTTTGATGAATGTAGAAAACCTACTTTTTCGAACTCGTCCTAGACCGTTAGTCGGATTTACACCAAATTTGACTCGGATCATCTTCAGACCATGCTGACAAAAAGTTATGGATTTCGTGTCGATATTCGAAACCGTTTTCATTTAACACATCAACGAATTTGCAGGTAAGATGCCAAAGCGCATCGGAAGCTGTATCTCTGCAAAGCTTTGAGATATTTGCACCAAATTTGGTATGTGGCATTACCACCTCACACTGATGACACCACATCAATTTGGTAGCAGCGCCACCTATTGGTCAAGAGTAATGAAGCATTCATTAACCATTAGTTTTAAAATGAACAAAAATGCTAATAACTGTAGATAGCATTAGCCTATTGTAATGAAACTGGTCTCAAAATATTCCTTGGGTCATGCCGACAACATAGATACCAATTATGCCACAGTTGGCCAAACTCCCTGTCCGCCATTTTGATTTATGTTGAAAACCTACTTTTTCGAACTAGTCCTAGACCGTTCTTCCGATTTTCACCAAAATCGAGTCATATCATCTTCAGACTGTGCTGACAAAATGTTATTGATTTCATGTTGATAGTTGAAACCGTTTTCGTACAGCACCTCTATTAATTGTAGGCTTGTTGTGAAAATGACTCTAAGGCTATATCTTTGGAAAATTTTGACATAATGACACCAAACTTTGTGTGAACGTTTGTCATCTCACACTAAACACACCACATCGATTTGATAACAGCGCCACCTGTTGGTCAAACCTAATAAGCCATCGAATCATATCAGTAGGCGTTCTACATCATTTTTCTGTCGTTTTGACTAAAATCATCCTAAAATGGCTTCTTTTTACTTCTTGTTGCAGTTGGTCTGCTGTTCCTGCCATCCTTCGCTCCTCATTTTCCGCTTTGAGTGCTTGGCCCCGTAATTGCTGCTTGCAGCTATATTTATTGTTGTTATTATTATTATTATTATTATTATTATTACTACGTTGAAAACAGCTGGGTACAATCTTTTCAGAAGAACTGAAAGAATAGAAAGTTCAGAAGAGCAGCATTTATCTGAAATGGAAATCTTTTTTAACATTACAAATGTCTTTATCATCACGTTTAATCAATTTATTATCAATTTTATCCAGCTTTTGAATGATATAGTGTCCCAGGTGAAAAAGAATTATATTAAAAATATACTTTATTAATGTGTACTAAAGTATATTTTCTACATTGTGTACTATTTTCGTCAAATCCAAGTATAGTTAAGTGTATTCAATTATGTATTAACTTCAACTTAACATCTACTTGACTACACTTCTAGTGTAAATAGTATACTAAAATGGAACAACTTTTTTTAGACTTCAAGCGCACTAAAATACACTAATGAAAATCAAGATTCATGAGCAATTAAGCACATTTACAGTACAATTGCATTGTATCGCCATTCTAATGGAAATACACTTAAAAAGGCATTGCAGTGCAAATATAGTTGTGTTTAAGTACATTTTGTGCATACTGCTATCATACTTATAATTACTATAAACATCAAGATTCATGAGCAATTAAGCACACTTACAGTACAATTGCATTGTATCGCCATTCTAATGGAAATACACTTAAAAAGGCATTGCAGTGCAAATATAGTTGTGTTTAAGTACAGTTTGTGCATACTGCTATCATACTTCTAATTACTATAAACTGTTAATTTAGTATGCCTCTGTAATATTTCAAGTAATCTACAAATGCACTTCCTAACTATATTTAGTGCTTTATACACTTATTTAAGAGTGTACTGTAAGTGTACAGAAGTCACACTTCTAATGAAGTGAGATCATAGTACAGTTTAAAAAAGTATACTAACAATTAATTTCCAAAAAATATACTTTCCATAAGTACAGTAAATTGCCACTCTATGTCAAATTTTAATACACTTTAAAAAAATAAACTTCTAGACAATTTAAAATACATTAACAACAAAGTACACTTTCAAAAAGTAGATTAAAAAATAATTTGATTACTGGTAAATTAGTATACTTACTTTTTGGACTCTTAAGTTGAACTTAATTACATATTTTTTGAAGTATACTTTTAAAAAGTACATATTAAATACTCTTTAAATAAAGCCCAATAAGTAGAAGCATACTTGTTTTATACTTCATGTACTTCGTTCATATTTATAATACACTAAAGTATACTACTTTTTTACCTGGGGTATAATGTTACAAAAGGTTTTTATTTGAGATAAATGCTGATTTTGGATCTTTCTATTCATCAAAGAATCCTGAAAAAATGCACTCAACTGTTTAAATATTGATATTGATAATAATAATAATAATAATAATAATAATAATAATAATAATAATAATAATAATAATAATAATAATAATAATACTGTTCCTTGAGCAGCAAATCAGAATATTACAATGATTTCTGAAGGAATATGTGACACTAAGGCCTGATGCTGAAAATTTAGCTTTGATCACAGGAATACATTTTATTAAAAAATACATTAAAATAGAAAACAGTTATTTTAAATAGTACAACTATTTCAAAATATTACTGATTTTGCTGTATTTTGATTCAAATAAATGCAGGCTTGGTAAGCAGAAGATACTTTTTTAAAAATCTTACTGTTCAAAAACTTTTGACAGGTAGTGTAAAGATGTTTGAAGTCTTACTTAAAGGGATAGTTCACACAAAAATGAAAATTCTGTCATTAATTACTCACCCTCATGTTGATCCAAACTTGTAAGACCTTCATTCATCTTCATAACACAAATTAAGATATTTTTGATGAAATTTTGAGAGCTTTCTGACCCTGCATAGACAGCAATGCAACTGACACAACTTCATTTTTAGGTGAGCTATCCCTTTAAGAAGGTCAAAATTCACTCTAAAGTTGAACTAACTGCATTGAACAAACTTTAACTATAATACATTTTCATTTAACTATATTATATTCTTTTAGTAAGCAGTAATTTTAAAAGTATGCTCCATATCTTTTTCATAAAGGGTGGCGCTAACTGTTAGCTTCAGTAATAGATTGTTTGTGTGTGTTTTTTCAATCTCAGGTGAAAAACTCCTTCATCAGTGTAATAAACCTGTCTTTTTAGCAGCCTGACAAAACCGGAAAACATCTGAAATCGTTTTGGTCTTTAACCATTATTATGTTGGTTTTAGCGGTGTTTATCTAGTTTATGAAGACCCCCCCCCCCCTTTTTTTTTAGTTTGTTGTGGTAGATCCATGTGAAATGAGAAAATGAAGGTGATCAATACACAGCACACAGCTCATCCATTACTCTGTGTGTATGTGTGCGTGAGATTATCAGCAGGTAATGGCCTGCTTCATGGCTCTTTTAACTCAAAACTGATAAAATCCATAAATGCGAAGGCCGTTATATGACTAAAAAAGGTTTCACATTTACAAAGCCTGAAGAAAACTGTTAGGAATTCCTTATGTCTTAGACCTTCTTCAGGAACCACATCAGTACACTTAAAGGGATAGTTCAACCAAAAATTTAAATTCTGTCATTAATTACTCACCCTCATGTCGTTCCAAACCCGTAAGACCATTCACCTTGGTATTTTTGATGAAATCCAAGAGCTTTCTGACCCTCCAGTGATGCAACTGAAACTTTCAAGTCTTAGAAAGGTAGTACGGACATTGTTAATATAGTCCATGTCACATCAGTGGTTCAACCTTAATGTTATCAAGCTACAAGCATTTTTTGTTCACAAAGAAAACCAAAATAGCAACAATTTCTTCTCTATTTTAATAATGTCCTTATTACCTTTCTGAGACTTGAACGTGCTGTCTATGCAGGGCCAGAAAGCTCTCGGATTTCATGAAAAATATCTTAATTTGTGTTCACACGCTGAATTAAGGTCTTACGGGTTTAAAACAACAAGAGGGTGAGTAATTAATGATGTTCTGGGTGCACCATCTCTTTAAAATTGTGTGTATATGTGTGCATAAACACAACACAGCTATGCACACAGACGCTAAACAAATCAGGCATAATTACTGTCAACGTCAGAAACATTACCATCATGATCTTCACACAAATATTCACTGTGGTTTTTCACACAAATCACAGGACATCATTACAGTGGCTTTGGATGCAAATATAACAGCTGTGGGCAGAGAATGGATTTAAATTTCTACACATTCCCCTATGCATATTAATGTAATTTGCATATGGGTTTTTTTTATAATTAGGCCTTTGTTTGCCATTGTTAATCTGAGGCAGAAGTGTGCCTGATGAAAACACTGGGGCAGATACTGCCCTCTAGTGACAGTGTAGAGAAATAACATTTACTGTACTTGGACACTCTTTATACTGTATGAATCTCGGGTAGAACAACGGAACTGTTCACTTTCCCTGTCGTGATGATTATATGTGACCCTGGACCACAAAATCAGACTTAAGTAGCACAGGTATATTTGTAGCAATAGCCAAAAATATATTGTATGGGTCAAAATTATCATAAAGATAATGTTCCATGAAGATATTTTGTAAATTTCCTACCATAAATATATATAAAAATGTATTTTTATTAGAAATATCCATTGCTAAGAACTTCATTTGGACAACTTTAAAGACGATTTTCTCAGTATTTTTATTTTTTTGCACCCTCAGATTCCAGATTTTCAAATAGTAGTATCTCGGCCAAATATTATCCTATCCTAACAAACCATACATCAATGGAAAGCCTATTTACTCAGTATGTATAAATCTTAATGTAAAAAAAATTGACACTTATGACTGGTTTTGTGGTCTAGGGTGAGGGTCACAATTTTGTATGGCCTAACTGTTAAATCTCTCATGCTTTTTCAGAGAATAACCAACCAACTTCTCTGGCTCCCGAGCTCATAGACTACAACATGCCCCTCACGACAACCTACTTGAAACAGAAGAAACTACAGTGCATGAACAACAACGAACAGGTACTGCAGTCTAATATCTCTACATGTTTACTGACCGACATACATTCAGCGTGTAAACAGCCGAGTTGCATTTCAGTCCATCCAGATGGCACAGAAACCATTGTGGGTGTTACTGACAGGAGGTGTTTTACTTCAGTTTGCATTTATTTATTTTTATTAGAAGGTAAAGAAATGTCACTTTTCACTATTTTCTAGCCCTGAGCTATGTATTTCTGGCTCTGTCAGAATGTTCTTATGATATACAATAACATGAACTCTGGCACATAGGCCACCTGTGGGTGGATGTGAGTTTGTGTTGTGTAGTATTTAGCAGGAATGGCGGTTAGTTCTGTTCTAATTAACAAGTGTTCAGAGCAGCTGGCTAATTAGCTGAGGTGTGAGAAAACTGGTGAAGTGCCAATCTGAAGAAGAAAGGTGAAGCGTTCTTACGGTCACGTACACTGCAGTTTGTACACACACTGAAATGTATTCAACTCAGCGTTTGCTCTGTATACACTTGCCTGCAGTCATCATTGTTCGTCTAAAGGCTTGTTCAAGGACAATAAGTCTAACTAGGTAAAGCTTTAAAAATCACTCTAATACAGAAGTCATGCTGGATTTCTAGATTGCAGTATTGCAAATTTTGATTCTATTTTTCTGTTTTTGTGATTCCGAATGCAAGACATGAAATGCTGCAGTGCGATTTCATTATTATAGAATCTACCTCTGCACTGGGGTTGTTTGCATTCTATACTGTGAAATTCTTCCAGGAGCCTTTTATATAAAATGTCCTCATATGAATGCTCATGATGCTCAGGAATCTATGTTTTGAATCCTGTATACATTCTGTGTGATGGGGTTCGATTAGAGAAAATTGTAGGGAGCAGACAGGAAGTGGGTGTTAAATGTCCTACCGCAGTTTTGGTCTCTTTGGGTGGGGCTTGATAGGAGAAGCAGGCTGATGATGAGCTGAAAGTGCAAGAGGCACTGGCAATAAAAATATGGTGCAGTTCTGTATCCGTTTTTTAAGCATATGGCTTGTTTTTGGTTGTGATAACTATTAGATTTTAGATTATATAACATAACATTAACATACTGTAGACAGCAATGAAGCTTGCTTTAAATGGTATCTTGTCATTTAAATTGGGGATTTGGGCCTGTTCTACTTCAAAGGTTGACCTTCTCAACCATGTCCAACAATTAAAATGGTAAAACCTTTATTATTTTGACTTGGTTTGGTTTTATAAATAATTAAATCATGCGAAATTATGCAAAATATATACTACCAGTCAAAAGTTTTTGAACAGTAAGATTTTTAATGTTTTTATCACCAAGCCTGCATTTATTTGATCTAAAATACAGCAAAAGCAGTAATTTTGTAAAATGTTTTTTTCTTTTTAAAATACCTGCTTTCAATATGAATATATTTTAACATGTAATTTATTTATGCTGTTTATACAATATGCTGTTTAAGAAACATTTTTTATTATTATTAAAAAATATTTAAAAAAGTATTTTTTTTTTAATTCAACTCAGCAAATCAGTATATTAGAATGGTTTCTGAAGGATCATATGATTGGAGTAATGATGCTAAAAATCCAGCTGTGAAATCACAGGAATAAATTACATTTCAAAATTTATTCAAAGAGAAAACAGTTATTTTAAATAGTAAAAATGTTTACATTTTTAATTTGGATTAAATAAATGCAGGCTTGGTGAGTACTCACCAATATATATATATATATATATATATATATATATATATATTGGTAGTATAAGTTTATAAATAACTTCAAGTGACAATTACAATAACTACAACACATTTAGTCCCAAACTTAACTAGCCTATACCAAGTTCCAGCTTATATAGGCTAAATTTGCATTTAATTTTTTATTTTATTTTAATGTTTCAAAAATCATCAAAGATCAGGGTTTTAAATAACAACATTTAAGCATTTTTAGAATAAAAATATATAAATCACAATATTAACTGTAAAAGTTAAAAATGTCATTCAAAAATGTGGTTGGTAAGATTTTTTTTAACGTTTCTAGAGGAAAGTCTTTTTTATGCTCACCAATGCTTCATTTATTTGATCAAAACTACAGTAAATACAATCAAATTGTGAAATATTTCTACAATTTAAAAAAATATGTTTTCTATTTTAGTATATTTTAAAATGCAATTTATTCCTGTGATGGCAAAGCTGAATTTTCAGCATCATTACTCCAGTCTTCAGTGTCACATGATCCTTCAGAAATCATTTTAATATTCTGATTTGCTGCTCAGTAAACATTTCTTATTATTATCAATGTTGAAAACAGTTGTGCTGCTTAATATTTCTGTGGAAACCATGATTCATGTTTTTGATAAATAGAATGTTTAAGAGAAAAGCAATTATTTAACATTTTAAATCAAATTTTGATCAATTTAAATAAAGGTATTCATCTCTTTAAAATAAATAATTCCAAAAAATGAGTAGTGTAAAATTAAACATTTCATATAACAAAAATTGAAGGTTTAAGCTGGGAATGTTCCTTTGAAGGTTAAGATCCACCTTTCATTGTTAAAAGTCCCATTTTGTTTTACCCTATTTGCAGAAGGCAGATGAAAAAAGGCCAAGTCAGAAATGGAGACTAAGTGCTGAGATACAGGCAAGGCAAAAGAAAAGAGAGAGAATTGCGCAAATAGGCAGAATAATTAACAAAGAGGCCCACGGATGAGCATCGGAGTGAGAGCAGAGGAGCAGAGGATGTGGCGAGGAGGCTGGTCGGCCCTGCAGGACGCGTGTGTCCAGCTCAATTCAATAAAGAAGGAAATTAGCAGCATCCTTCCTGCAGGCTGCAGACTCCCGGCTCTCAGAGGGGGGATGGAGGAGATTAAGGAGAGGGGGAATGTTCATTATCGTTTATGGCCCTTTTTTTCCCATTTGCTGTATCTCCTCTTCAGGAAACTCATTTCATTCTCTCTCCTCCTTTAGCTCTCTCTCTCTCTCCCTCTCTCTCTCTGAGGAAAGGTGTGAGATTCTCAAATATTGTAACAAATTAGGCCTACTGTAGTCACATAGAAAACAGGTGATAGATTTAATCTATCTACTGCGCATTCTTACAGGCATTAAATGCACAATCAGTGTTTTCTAAAGAAATAGCTGTAAGTGTTAAATGTATTTTGTCCATTGTCACAATGAAAAATGAACAGTGTCACAACTAAATTTAATATGGCAGAGGTGCCAAGTCTACCAGTGTGAGTGATTGTGAATGTGTCATTTGTTCTTATAAAAGCTGTATTGTGCCGTTTTGTCTGTAGGTGGCAGATTTACCAAACAATTCATTCTGCTAAGTAACAACCCAACCAGCTGAACAAAGTTGCTTTGTAATCTTTTATTCCAGATCCAAAAGCCTCAAGGATATTTATGCTACACATTATGTGACAGATTATGTTATTCTATTTTGTGCTGCTTTTGATTTCATACAATTACCACTTAATGGAAATGATCATTAAACATGCATTTGTGTTTTATAAAAGACATACTGTACAATCACCATTTGTAAAAGTTTGTCTTAAAAGACAATGACTCACATTGTCGTCTTGCATTGATGTTGTTAATTTATTTCCTAAAGTCAATCTAAATATAACATGGACTTTTGCTTCTAAACACAAGTATGTGCAGCTTGCATTATGAACCAGAATTGTATTTTCCGATTCCTTTGAATGTATGTGCTTCTCCTGAGGGCTCCATTAGTGACTCATAAATCAAAGTGTGTGTATGTGTATGTTCATGCACTTAGATGTTCACTGGGTAATTGAGACAATATCAGGATGGAGAGTTTAGTGTATTGATGTATTGGAACAGAAAAAAACTAGGCTGATTCCTTACAATAAGTCTTTAAGACGGTTGAATCTAATATTATTTTGCATTGTTTTGCAAATTAAAAAGTGATTTGGTCTTGCTTTAGCAAACGGATTAGGCCTACACCAATATGGATTTCTAGAACAAATGTTGCATTTACAGTAGGGGAAGATGGAGGCAGAAAGGGGGGGGGATGTGAACTGCTCTAAAGTGGTTTTGGTGATTCTGTACCTCACTGTACACAATACTTATAGCAGGGGCGTGACGTCAGCGCGCGCGGCCCCGCCTCCATCTTCAGGGCTGGTTGCTGGAGAGAGTCGCGACCGCTGCAATATTGTTGCAATATTAAACGGATAGAGAGTGGAGAGGACAGGGGCTCTGCTACGAGGGGGGATCTTAGAAGAATATTAAAAACAAATTGCGTCCACCAGTGAAGGTAAGGATTCAATTAGGCTGGCATGAATTCATTATCTCAAACAGCAGGTTATTATAGATTTCCCCTCAGCAGAAAACGGCGTGTTTTGAGTAACGTTAGTGCTGCAAAGAGCGTCTGCGAAGGTCGTTATGTTTATTTGTTTTTCTAGTTAGGAGTTATAACTAAATGTGTAGGATATTTAAAGTTAAACAGTTAAAACGACGTTGTCGTTGTTTACTGTGGCGTTTAACCTGTACAAACGCGGCGCGTTTGCCAGTCAAGTTGAACAGTGTATTGGTGACAAAACGAAGTCGTGTTATTTAAACGTAGGCTAACGCGAAACCTTGGCAACATGATAGCGTCCATTTAGATTGTTATCATCAGTCAGCATTTCTTCCTGAAGTATTCAAGCCGTGGCTGTCATACGTTGATAAATATGCGCTTTACACGCTTGATGTATTATTGATAACGCGTGCATGCTGACAGCAGCGTGTTATTACTTTTTTCGTTCAGTTAGTTTGTTTGTTCGTTTATTTAGCAGCGTGAGAGTAAACACATCGCTGAAATATGTGCAGAACTGTCAATTGGGTTTATTTAAGGTCCTCTGCTTGTTAATAACGTGTGTTATGATGCATATAAGATCTGTATACAGAAAAAAACAAATCAATTTAGATGCAAATAACATTTGAAATAAGCAACAGAAATGTGTAGGTGTGGAAATGTATATGAGACCTAGGAGGTGAGGTTTGGAGTGGTTTGATTAATCAGTGTGGCCCTCAAACTGTGTTTGAACATGTTTTAAGATCATGACATTATTTGGGGTATATGAAAATATGAATTATAGAGTTATGAATTGATGATATGGTATGACAAGAGTCATGTGTTCCTGGACCACATAACCAGTCATAAATAGCACGGGAATGTTTGTAGTTATAGCCACCAATACATTGTATGGGTCAAAATGATATATATATATTTATTTTTTTTTTAATGTCAAAATCATTAGGATAATAAGATCATGTTCCATGAAGATATTTTGTAGATTTTTATTAAAACTTTATTTTTGATTTGTAATATGGACAACTTTAATGGTGACTTACGTTAATGTTTAGATTTTTTTGCACCCTCAGATTTCAGATTTTCAAATAGTTGTATCTCAGGCAAATTTTGTCCTATCCTAACAAACCATACATCAATGGAAAGCTTATTTATTCATTTATTATGACAGTTTTTTTAGTCCAGGGTCACATATTTGGCCAGCATATGTGAAGACATGCATGATTGAAGTATATCAAGTATATAGTCAAGCTAAAAAAAAAAAAATATTTAAAATGCATTTATTTTATACTAAGTAAAGCTCAAGTCTGTTAACATATTTACTGACATATCGCTCAAACTTACTGATATAAAAATTGTAATTATTTGGAGTACTACTTGTGCACAATGCACATTTCTTAATATTAAGCCTAAAATATGTTTTAATGTCACTATTGATGAGGATAGTATGATTTTTAAATAATATCAGTCTTTAAATGCAAAATATTTAAGGTATAACCACAGTCAAATATACTTAAGTATATCTTTAGTTGAACTTCATCTGTACTTTCGCATAATTAAAGTGCGTTAAGTACAAAATTAGTTGTTCCAATTTAGCAGACTGTAAATATGCCAGTTTAGTGTACTTAAAGAACACCTGCATGGTGTTTTTATTAAGTGCATAATATGTAAATGTATTTGTAGTATACTTAGCATGAAATTAATGTATTTTAAATAAGAATTTATGGTAACACTTTATTTCATGGTTTCTTAACTAGTTGCTTATTAGCATGCATATTAATAGAATATTAGCTATTTATTAGTACTAATGAAGCACATATTAATGCATCATTCCACATGACCTTATTCTACATCCCTAATCCTACCCAATACCTAAACTTAACAACTACCTAACTAAATATTAATAAGCAGCAAATTAGGAATTTATTAAGGAAAAAGTCATAGTTAATAGTGAAGGAGTGTTCCCTATTCTAAAGTGTTACCGAATTTATTTTCTCTAGTGTATTAAATCTAGAGTATAAAATTGGGATAAATTAATCAATATTTTAAACATGACTTTTGCTGAGTGATGATAAATGTAAATTTATTTATGTAACATTTTTTTTCCCCTAGAATGATTTTGTATCATTTTTATTATTATTTTTTTTTATATTATGTGCTTACAATATGTGCTGTTGTGGCAGGATATTATTAAATAATTATTTTATAACTATTTTTATTTCATAGCTATATATATTTTTAAAAGTGTCTAGTACGTGCCTTGAAACATTTTGTTGTGGGTTTTATTCAGATCTGGCAAAGCTGGTTCTGCAGGCTATCGATACTGTCCGTTGCATGTAGGCCTGAAATCAGAGAACAGCATACATACAAATCTCACAAAGTGCTTTTTGTATCATTAAGATAAATACGTTTCAGAGATTGCTGCATTTGCTTTCGTAGCTCTAGTGTTTCGATGTCCCTTTTGGGTTTGTATTGCCACTTGTTATTGGCTCTCCACTTAGATGACACTTAGCTCTAGTCAGCATTAAAGTCAAAGTAAAAGGTATTTATTTCTTTAATAAACATTCACCCCCTATTGTGCAAAATTATGAAAAAAAAAAATGTTATTGCAAAGGAAAAAAGTGTGTATGAATTATTTTTGTGCAATTAATAGACAACTCAGCAGTTATTCCAGAGTTGTTTCTGTCTTTATTGCTCTTCTGTGCCTCCGGCAGGTGGTTTTGTAGACTGATGTGGGCGTCTAAGAAGCGAAAAAATGTGACACTGAGTCAAATGCCAAAATTCACATTTATTCCTCCATCTTTTTAACATTTTCTAATCCTCGTCTTGTGACTCTCTGCTTCTTGTTCCACATCACATTTTTAGCAATGACACACTACCCCATTTTTTCCTATATAAACCGAGTCGCACGTTTCATGTGGCTTATCACGCCTCTTTCTGTTTTTTAAGTTTAATGGCTATGCAAATTAAAAGCAGAGAGAGTTGACGAAGGGTTAAAGGCTTTAAAACTGCCTTTATCATCCTCTGCCTTCTGCCAGAGCTTCACGAGGATAAACCCTACCAAAATAAAATCACTTTTTCTGACCCCCACGTCAGTCTGTCCAGCAGAAGGGAAGCTCCATGAGCCATAATCCCTCCCTAAGGCCAAGCTGTTCGGGCCGTGAGGATCTCCCTCGCTCCTTCACTCCCTCCCCCTCGTGCACTAGCCATTTAAACAGTCGAACTCATCCTCTCCCGTCCCTTTTTTTTTTCGCTCCCTTCCGCTGTTTCTCTCCCCCTCTGTCCTTTCTCAGCCCTGGTTCTCTGAATCTATTGTTCTTTGTATTGTCCCTGTGGTATTCCTACAGTACGACTCTCTCTTTGCTCCTTCATTCTCTGAGAGGGCCTGTACCATCCTCTGCTCTTCTCCAGCCATTACAAGATGCATCAAAATTCCCATCTGGAGCCTTGAGATGCGTCTCTTTCTCAGCGCCTCTGTTTCAGTGTCCCATGGGTCTGTACGGCCACTTGTTCTAGCTTCGCCGCAGATGGGACGTGCCGTATCATAAAGTCAACATGAAATTAAATTTGACACTATTTACTTATCTAATAAGCATTCTTAATAAGCAAATGCTTGTCTTTGGAATTGTAAAATCACCATTTAATTTTTTTTCTTTTTGCGAAGAAAATAATACTTTTATTCAGACTTTTATAATGTTACAGAAGATTTTATTGTATTTTTTTCAAATAAATGCTTTTCCTTTAAACTTTCTGTAAAAATTAAGCAGCAAAAACTGTTTTCAACATTAATAATAAGAAGAAATGTTTTTTGGGCTCTAGACCAGCATATTAGAATGATTTCTTAGGGATCATGTGTATAATATTTTTAACTGTAATGTTATTTACTATAATATATTGTGACTCAAAAACATAAAAAAAACATACTTACCCCAAGTTTTTTTTTAACATAGTATACGTAGTGACAGTTTTTCACTTTTTTTCGAATCAATACCTGATGGACAAATCATATTCTATCCTAATTATTTGTTCTTTTGGAATATCCTGTTTCAAAAATGTGTCATATAGGAATAAAATCCGTTAAAAATAATATGTTTTGTAGCTATTTGAGGTTTGTGAGACTTTTTTAAATGATTGCAATATTATTTTAGTATTGTACACTACCAGTCAGAAGTTTTTGAACAGTAAGATGTTTAATGTTTTTTAAAGAAGTACTATTGTAAGTATTTTTAATATTTCAATATTAGTAATATTGTAAATATTTTTACTGTTTAATATTGTAATATTAGTAACATTGTAAAAATGTGTACTATTTAAAATAATTCTATTTTAATATTTTTTCAAATGTCATTCATTCCTGTGATCAAAGCTACATTTTCAGCATCATTACTCCAGTT
This sequence comes from Garra rufa, assembly GCF_049309525.1. NCBI lineage: Eukaryota > Metazoa > Chordata > Actinopteri > Cypriniformes > Cyprinidae > Garra > Garra rufa. The sequence goes on from NC_133378.1 coordinate 17,968,963, forward strand.
TGCATTGTCACATGATCCTCCAGAAAGCATTTTAATATGCTGATTTGCTGTTCAAGAAACATTTTTATTATTATCAATATTTAATTTTTTTCCCCAGGATTTTTTGATGAATAGAAAGATCCAAAGATCAGCATTCATCTGAAATAAAAAGCTTTTGTAACATTATACACTATAGCATTCAATAGCTTAGAGTCAGTGTTTTAAGAAATTATAGAAATTAATACTTTTATTTAGCAAGGATGCTTTAAATTAGTGATGATAAGTGATGATAACGACATTTATAATGTTACAAAAGATTTCTATTTCAGATAAATGTGGTTCTTCTGAACTTTCTATTGATCAAAGAAACCTGAAAAAAATTCTATGCAGCTGTTTTTAACATAATAATAACAATAAATGTTTTTTGAGCAGCAAATCAGAATATTAGAATGATTTCTGAAGCATATTGGAACTGGAGTATGATGCTAAAAATTCAGCTTTCAAACCACAGGAATAAATTACATTTTAAAATAAAATTTCCACTTTTTTTGGAAATAGGCTCATTCTCCAGCTCCCCCCGAGTTAATAAGTTGAGTTTTACCGTTTTGAAATCCATTCAGCCGTTCTCCTGTTCTGGCGATATCACTTTTAGCATAGCTTACCATAGATCATTGAATCCTATTAGACCAATAGCATCACGTTCAAAAATGACCAACGAGTTTCGATATTTGTCCTATTTAAAACTTGACTCTTCTTTAGTTATATTGTGTACTAAGACCGGTGGAAATGCAAAGCTTCAATTTTCTAGGCTGATAAGATTAGGAACTACTCTCCCATTCCGGCGTAATAGTCAAGGAAGTTTGCTGCCGTAATATGGCCGAAGCGGGAGCAGTAATACCACGCAGCACATGTGCAAATGCTAAACTAGCTGGGAACTCATTTCTGATAATACTCCGCCTGCTTCGGCCATATTACGGCAGCAAACTTCCTTGACTATTACGCCAGAATGGAAGTGTAGTTCCTAATCTTATCAGCCTAGAAACTCGCAGCTTTGCATTTCCACCGGTCTTAGTACACGATATAACTACAGAAGAGTCAACAACAAATATGGAAACTCGTTGGTCATTTTTGAACGCGATGCTACTGGTCTAATAGGATTCAATGATCTATGCTAAGCTATGCTAAAAGTGATATCGCCAGAACAGGAGAACGGCTGAATGGATTTCAAAACGGTAAAACTCAACTTATTAACTCTGGGGGAGTTGGAGAATGAGCCTATTTCTAAAAAAAGTGGAGTGTTCCTTTGAAATAGAAAGCTGTTATTTTAAATAAAGTATTTCAAAATTGTACTGTTTTTGCTGTACTTTGGATTAAATAAATGTAGGCTTGGTGTGCAGAAGAGCCTTCTTTAAAAACATTAAACATCTTACTGTTCAAAAACTTCTGATTGGTAGTGTATATACTATTATAGCATTTAGATATTGAATTAGTTTTCAAAAAACATTTTTATTTAGATTTAATGTACTTAATTTTAGTATTTTAATTGCTAAAACAGCACTTTGAATATTTGTTTACATTTTTGTGTTTTTCAGTTTACATTTTTCATCTAATTCCTGATGGACAAATCATGTCCTGTCCTAATTTTTTGTTCTTTTGGAATATCTTATCTCAGAAGTATTCTTTATTACAGGAATAGAATGTGTTGCAAATGACGTTTCGTATCAAATTAAAAGCATCTTCATATTTTCTCAAGGCTGTTTTTGATTCGTCTCATCATTACGATAGCCCAAGTAGCCGCAGCTGGTTTGAGCTTAATTATTTCTGAGCGTCTCTGTGCATCTGTGCCACTGAGCAATCTATTGTCATTACATCCAAGTGCCCAAACGCAGTATGTTTTTGTTTGCAATGTTATTGTTGTTCTTTTAGAGCCCATGTGAGCATCGTGCTAACCAGTGAGATGCCCTTCTGATGATGGGTCCCCCACCGTGTAATTTCCTGTCTTTTCACGGCTCGTTTCCTCTTGGGCAACGTGTGCTTAGACTTGAGGGGGGAATCTAGGATGTGACATCCAGGCTCCCCAGTGCCCTCTCCGCCGTTCTGCACTTTTCTGGTGCTTCACTGTATGTAAGACTCATTCAGCAGAACGTCAGGCCTCCCTGCAGAGCTGTCTGTGCTTTACCGTTACTTACCTAAAGTATAAAAGTGGACCTTAGGGTGACTTCCCTGCTGAAAAGAACACTTTCAGAATTGACAGATTGACATCTACATTCTAGCACTGATGTAGATGTATCAGGGCTTGGCAAAATTTCACATTCGAAATCCAGCCATTTTGATAGGAATCTGCAGTTTTACTTGAAGGTAAAACATTTCACAATGGATTCGAGTTGGTCACACAAATTTGCGCTGACCAACAGAAAGCTGATTGGTTTAAAAGTGACTTAAGTGTGAGCTGTGCTTTATGCATCGCTACACTATTGACAATAGACAGTGGACTTTTTTGTCAGCAAAATTTCATTGAGATTTCACCAATGTGGCTGCACCTTTACTCTGACTGAGTTTCCTGCACTTCTGCATCTACAGCACCAAAGCTCTCGAAATGATGCTTTAGATGATTTTTAAGCTTGCAGTCTGAATTGAATTTGATGAGAATGCAATTTCTCTATACTGAAAAATGCTACAGTAAAAAAATTGCAGTGTTTGCGCAGCATATATGTGGCAAAAAACATATGTGACCAGCGTAGTCCAGTTTGAAGACGAATGATTCGTGAGCTGGTCCTTTTAATGAATTGGTCAAAGTGATTCAGAGATGAATCACTGTCAAACTCATCAGTCTAAAGCCACTTAATCACTCGGTGAATCAGTCTGAACAGTTACCAAATTAACATCTGATGCACTCACTGAACCGGTCACTATTCTCGATCATATCTAACTTAAAATCATGTAATGTTGTAGCTGTTTGAGGTTTACATGAATGCAGTGTTATTGTAGTATACTATTATAGCATTTATATTTTGAATGAGTTTTTATTTTAGTTTTGATTTAATCATTTTAAAATTATAGATCTTGCCTTTTTTAACATTTCTATTTAGCTTGAATTTATTTTTAGTACTTTAGCTTTTAATATTTCAATTGCCAAGGCAACATTTAAAATACATTTTTCATCTGACAATTATATTTTATTTTATTTCAACTCAAATAACCAAAATAATTTAATACTGCTAGTTTTAGTTAGTATAAAGTAACAACACTGAATTAATGACTCTTATAATAATGTGTAGTTAAAGATACACTTAGGAAAAATGTAGTAAAAGTGTGTGGTTATGATCAATGGTACTGTACTTTAAAATTTAAAGTTTACTTAAAGTTTACTAAAAAAAGTTTTTTTTAGCATTTTTGTTTAAAATATATATTTATATTAGGGCTGTTAAATCGATTAATCGTGACTAATCACATCCAATATACTCTATATTCTGTACTCTGTATTTTATATGTATACATGACCATAACTATTTTATAGACAACTATATTACATATTACATATAACATAACTGCATTAACTATATTATAAACAACACTACCATTCAGTTTTTTATATGTAAGTTAGAGCGTCAAATTAATTATTTGCGATTAATCGCATCCAAAATAAAAATTTGTGTTTACATAATATATGTGTGTACTGTCTATATATAAGTGCACACACTTGTATATAAAAATAAGGAACGGCACAGTTGTGTATAATATGGTTAATATACTTTTGTCGTTAATACTTTATAGTTGTCTATAACATAATTATGGTCATGTATTATACATATGTGACCATGGACTATAAAACCAGTCATAAGGGTCACATAATTTTAACATTTTAATTTATACATAATCTGAAAGCTGAATAAATAAGCTTTCCATTGATTTATGCTGTTTGGATATTGGCAATATTTGGATACAGCGATTTGAAATCTGGAATCTGAGGGTGCAAACAAATCCAAATATTGAAAAAATCACCTTTAAAGTTCTAAATGAAGTTCTTAGCAATACATATTACTATTTAAAAATTAAGTTTAAGTATTTGTGGTAGGAATTTACTAAATATCTTCATGAAACATAATATTGACCTTAATATCCTAATGATAATTTTGACCCTACAATGCACAATGTATTTTTGACTATTCCTACAAATATACCCGTGCTACTTAAGACTGGTTTTGTGGTCCAGGGTCACATAAAAATATACATAGTACACACATATTTTATGTGGACACAAACTTTTATTTTGGATGCGATTAATCGCGATTAATCGATTTGACAGCCCCACCATTTAAAAACAAAGTATGGTACAGTTGTCTATAATATAGTAAGGGTCATATTTTACATACATATAAATATAGAACACATGTATTTTATGTGGACACAAACTTTTATTTCCGATGCGATTAATCATGACTAATCGATCTGACAACCCTTACTTACAAACAAAGTTTGGTAAAGTTGTCTATAATATAGTTATTATCATGTATTTGATAATTCATCAGAAGCACTAATAAATATAAATTGAATCGTAATTAAAATTTTAAAATTCCTTACAGTTCCTTTTTTTTTACCAGCAATGCTGGTCTTTTCAGCAAAGTTTCTGGATTTTTAATCTGTGCTTTATTTGTGGGTTCGTATGTGGAGCAGGGAGAGGGGTTAATCGTGGAGATAGATTTGTGACTGACTGGATTAGAGGAGAATAGCAGTAGTGGGACCTACAGTAATCCATGTGTCTGTTGAACACTGGGTTTGACCTCATGAGGCTTTGTGTGTCATCTGCTTCTGAATTCTGTTGGGTTGCTGCTTGCTCCCTACAAATCAGCCTGTAGAATGGGAAATCTTGATCATCGTCCTTTTTTCTTCCCTATCACTAATGTTTAATCTAAACGAGTTGGTCTTCCTGTTGCAGTCTTCATTCTCGTGCCGAGCCTTGTGTACCTGACAGACTACATTGATCATGCCCCTTTTGTTCGTGCGTCCAGAAAGGCTAGGACACTGCAGACAGAGATGACAGGATCAGTAGCAGAGGTCGTTTAGAGACAATAGCGTTCGGCTGCAGAAGCCGCATTGGAAGACATCAATTGGTCACTGCATACTGAGATCACTTGCAGAGGTCACAAACTGCACGGCTATGCCAGCCGTCTCTGCTGACCTGGATAAAGCCATTGCTCCATGGTGTATCTTACAGGAAGTGAGGTCATCTCGGATATCAGCGTTGTTCGAGTGACATTTTTTTGCAGCGTAATCTGGTTTATATATATGCTCCATTTCTATACAGTCCTGATGGTCAGTTTATCAGAGCGAGAGGACATCAGGACATCTGTGTGAGCGCATTCTTATTTCACTTCACAGACCTGAGATTCTATGTGCTGGTTCTTGACAGATATTTTCCACTCATAAAAGACGATAAAACGAGCCTTTAATGTCAACATTTGTCAAGAAATGACTCCCTTTAAAATTCCAGCAGGGCTGCCTGTCACACAGAGAAAAACACTACTATGTCAAAGGAAAAAAAAAGAAAAGAGTATGTTTTGTTTTATCTCAGCAGGAGCAAGTATCAAAGTCTTACGTGCTTCACAGGAATATAAAAAAAGCCAGAATGTTTATTTAATGGCTCTACTGGCGTTCCGCTCTAAAAAAAAAAAAAAAAAAACACACTCTATCTGACTGTAATCTCAGAGAAGAGCTCGAACCTGTTTAGGAATTGCACTAGTAGAATATCAGTTAAGCAAGTATCTATCAGCACAACAGCTGAGATGTTTTTTTTCTAAAAAATGATTTGACAATGTGACAAAAATGTCCCATGTGTTTCATTTAGCAATGCTGCAGGGAGCAATCATGCCTCCTGCAGAGAGGGGGAAGAGATCACGTGTTTGATTCAGGAAGCAGAGCAGGTACAGTAACCCCCATAAACTATTGATTTAAAGCTGCGGTTTTATCATAGATGCAGTGGACCACTCTGGGCATTCGGTTTTCGAGGTTTTCGCCGCCAGCGCAGAAGTGAAGTAGTGAACTATGGCTAATTTATCCTGCCAATGAGGCACATGGATGTCATGGCTTTCCAAAAAAGATATATTTTAATGGCTTTAATTAGCATGCTGTCTCAATAATATTGAGACAGAAATCAGAAAACTTTAGAGATGCGTGCATTTTGTTACATTCTTTTGAGCTCTATCTGTTTGGAATACGTGAGCATGTCTAATTTAAAGTTAAATGGGTGATTTTACTGTGGTTCAAATTCAAAATATCTCTTTCAAGTGTAGAAATTCGGAAAGAAGTATTGTAATTTCCCTACTGTAGTGTAGCAAAAATACTAATATATATAATATATAATAATATTGACTTTTATTTATTTTACAGTGCAATTGCTTTACAATATATGTATGTATGTATAATTATCAAATTACTGTCATAGGAATAACAAAAATATATATCGTTTTTATGATTATATTCTAATTTGTTTGGCTTCTAAAACACCAGTGTGAATATAAATTAGACCATAACTAAAAATAGGGTTGAGTTTCTTTTAAAGTTCAGGTACAAGTCAATTCACTGACTTTTTTTCTGACTTAAGTTTTCTTAAAAACATGGATTGGAGCTCTTAATTTTGAACTCTTGAAAGTGCAATAGACAAAAGAATTTTATTTGTTTTCGAAGTCTTTATTTGTCTTTTTTTAAAACATTGCAATAAATCGTACTGTGGACTTCATATCGCGATATTATTGGTTTGTGAGATTTTGATATTGTTACATCACCACCTAAGACATATAATCGAGGTCAGATGAACCTAATATTAGTCTAATTTTACAACCACTATCTTTTTTAATTTAAAGTATTTAACTTAACTTTTATTTGGTGAAGATGCATTAAATTGATTGAAAGTGACAGTATAGACATTTATAATGTTACAAAAGTTTTCTATTTCAAATAAGTACTATTTTAAAACAGACCCTAAACTTTTGAACAGAAGTGTGCGTGTCTATCATAAAAAATATAAGAATGAGCTCTCAGTTAGTTTTTATTTCAGCAAATTTCATGCATAGTGTGTTGTTGAAGGAATAGTTCACACAAAAATGAAAGTTCTGTCATTAATTAAAACTCGTAAGACCTTCGTTCATCTTCTAAACACAAATGAAGATATATTAGGCCCAAGTTAGTAAGGACATCGCTAAAATAGTCCATATGACATCAGTGGTTCAACCTTAATTTTATGAAGCTTTGAGAATACTTTTTTTGCAGAAAGAAAACAAAAATAACTATTTTATTATAGTAATTTAGTCTTTGACGCGCAAACAAAAATCGCTCTTAACTTGTGTTCTGAAGATGAACGAAGGTCTTACAGGTTTGGAACGACATAAGGGTGAGTAATTAATGTCATAATTTTCATTTTTGGGTGAACTATCCCTTTAAACATTGAGCACACTCTAACTCTTTATAAATGACTGGCTACAAATCTGCTTATTCTGACAAAGTCCACTTTCAGAGCAGCTAAAGTCGTAATCTGAACATTTCTAAGAGAGAAAATAGATTTGTGTGTAGCTGTATGATGATTTAAAGGCTTACAGTTGACTGAGCAACCACAAACTACAGGATTTGATAAGCAGCTTCAAGTAGTCATTGAGAATGCAGGTGCCATTATATTCATGCTGGTCAGGAACAACAATACTGTATTTCTAAGGTTACAAACAGAAAAGCGTGTGTGGTGTCCTCAAAAAAGTGGCCTTGATCTAGAAACTAGGTTCACTTTTTCTACACATCATCTTGCAGGCTGGTACTTACTGTGAAAAACGTTATATAGCTTTCATGGTGCTCATTATACCATGCAGTTCTTCAAGATTCATGTTTTGCCCGTTACATTGGTTTGTTAAGAAACGTGATTTTTAATAGAAGCCCTTGCGGTTGAAAGGCTCATAAAGTGGAGCTTTAGATGAAAGGTCTTTTTATGTTGTGGTGTAACATTAAAGATGACCTTTTTTCCTGGAATTTTTTGTTGTTATCCTTTCTAAGAAACTTTTGATACCGTCCATTTCAGGTTGACTTGATGTCGGTTGTCATGTTTGTAAGTGAATGGGTGTGATCAGCAGGGAACAGCTGGAAATGCACAGCTATAGATGGAAGATGCATGAAATTTAATTTTCTATAAAGTTTTTCATCCTCCTAATGACTTTGTACTAGAGATCGACCGATATGGGTTTTTCTATAACCGATGCCGATGTTTAGAGGTGAGGGTCAGCCGATGGCCGATACGTACTGCCGATTTTTTGGGTGATTTTTATGGCCGATATCTTGAAGTTCTCCCCTTTATTTGCATGCTAAAATGTCCCACTAATAATAAGTGGATGCACATCATTTCTAAACTTAACATCATGAACAATGAACACAATGAACCATCTTTCGGATCTTGATTTTGTGCACTGCACAGTATTATTATAAAAGATTTAACCAAATTTAACCAAACAAATCAAACTGACCAAGTATTAAATATATAAAACAGATAATATAAAAACTGTCAATCATTTACATTAAAGTTTAAAATTAATCTCAGCTCTTAAACTTTTATGTTTTAAATATAAAACTTTGAATACAGAAAATTTAAATGATTTATATAACTGAGAGGACCTGCCAGCAGTGGCGGCAAGACACTGATTTAATTACTGAATCATATCATTCATTTGATTCGTTCGAACAGTTGATTCATTCCTGAATAAAGCAAGTGACTCTCTTTAAGAATGGAAAATTGAATCATTTCACTAGATTCGTTTAAATACGCACGTTCATTCATAAACGAAACACCGCTGTTTAAATGGAGATGCACAGCGGCTCAGTTGTGACTTGTTTCAGAATACTTTTGGCGACAAAAGAGAGCAAAATCTTACTTTTGACGATGAAATAAATCAAAAACAGGCAATAGTGTAATCTGCCTGCCACCCACCCGCACCTATATTATTTCTCTGATTTAGCAAACCGCACGCGATCTTCCTATTACAATTATTCTAATTCTTAGTTTTGCATGATAATATGATGAATGGGTGGTTCATTTTAACAGCTGATCTTTACATCGCTGCACACTTATTTAGGCTTAATCACTCGTGCTTTTAAGCCAAATCCATGCTGAAAAAATAACGTTTACTGACATCTGGACGTGACCATAGTTATAAACTCGCAGTATCTGAGGTGACAGAGAGGACGGTCGCATCAGGTGCAACGGTCGTGACCACATAACTCAGGTTCAGATGTTAGAAAATGTAGTTAATGTTTACATCATTATTGATTTATCTCATCCACGCGCGACCCACCCACAAGTAATTAGAATGCATTTTTTTATTACCAGACCCGCGGATATAACCACCATCCATGCATCACTGTCGGAGTATCACAACGCTGCATTGTTTGTGAGAGCCGCCGCCTTCTCCACCCCATGCACAGAGTTCTCCGACTCGGATACAGGAAAAATAAAACAGAACTTATAACACTGGGGCTAATATGTTAGCAAACAAGCTGCTGATCGTTTTCGACTACAGTCCTTAAACTTAACTGCAAGTAAGCAAACCTTTAACCAGTCGTAGCATTATACCAGTTCCTGACGGTCCTATGATTTTCTTTCACTAAGTGAAAGCAACACTTCATAGTTTACTAGTAATATATAGTACATATATGGCCATGGGACTTTGAAATATCAACTCAACTCAACTCAAAGTTTATTTATAAAGCACTTTCAAAACCATAGAAATGGACCAAAGTGCTGCACAAAAATAATTATAAACTATAAAACAACATACAACAAACAAACCAGCGCAATCATTACAAAAGTATAAATCGTACAGCAAGCTCACTCACATTAACAGACCCATTCAGACACCAAAAGCCTGATGAAAAAAAATAAGTCTTTAAGTTCTTTTTAAAAGTGTCCATAGATGATGAAGCCTTTATAAATAGCGGCAAGGCATTCCAAAGTTTGGGAGCAGCGACTGAAAAAGCACGGTCACCACTCCGCCTTAAGCGAGACCGTGGTACAGATATCAGAATTTAAGCCTTACCTTTATCTCTCAGAAATGTTTTTGAATCTTACAAAAGTTTTGGCTTGGGGTCCTTCACAGTAGCGTTCCACCGCACCAATAACACGGGGCTGCCGGCAGACGTGCCTGACTTTAAATCGGCACTACTAAACACGGATATCGGCCGATGCCGATATATTAAATAATGGCAAATATCGGCCCGATATATCGGCCGGATGATATATCGGCCGACCTCTACTTTGTACTGATGTCTGTGCTTGTGCTCATGGTTAATTAATCTGGAACGCCTACTGATAAATGTTCACATCATTTAGTCATATATTGTTTGTTTGTTTGTTGTGATGTACTGTGAGTGGGTAGTTGACAATTTTTAAATGACCTTTTTTAATATTAATAATATTTTTTAATCTTTAAAAAGTTAAAATGGTTAAAATGTATAGAAGTGTATGGTTAAAATGTCATATTTGAGATATTATTATACTTTTTTTAGCATTTTCAGAGGAAAATATTTTCTATGTACTACATAAAGAAATAATAAAATATTATATATATAATTCAATTCAATTAAAGTTTATTTGTATAGCGCTTTTCACAATACAAATCGTTGCAAAGCAGCTGTACAAAAAATGTAGGCTACTACAATATATTTAGTAGCTTATTAGTGGTGACTACTGTATGTTAAGTCGATGTACATATGGTATAAATATTAAAAAAAAAGTAATGGTGTAATCAAAAACAGATGATGAACACTAATAGTAATGATTATGTATATATACAATATAATTATATTATAATTTATAAGTTCTGCTCACCAAGTCTGCATTTATTTGATCCAAAGTACAGCAAAAACAGTAACATTTTTAAATATATTTATTATTTAAAATAACTAATTTATTTCTGTGATCAAAGCTAATTTTTCATCATCATTACTTTAGTCTTCAGTGTCACATGGTCCTACAGAAATCATTCTAATATGCTGATTCGCTGTTCAAGAAACAATTTTTATTATTATCATTATTATCAATATTTAAAAAAAAGTATAGTAACTTTCTATTCATCAAAGAATAGAAAACATTCTGCTCAGCTGTTTGCAACATAATCTGAAAGATCATGTGACTGGAGTAATGATGCTAAAATTCAGCTTTGAAATCACAGCAATAAATTATATTTTAAAATATATTCAAATAGAAAGCAGTTATTTTAAATAGTAAATATATTTCAAAATTTTGCTGTTTTTGCTGTACTTCGGATCAAATAAATGCAGGCTTGGTGAGCAGAAGAGACTTCTTTTAAAAATGTATGTAAATGTATATAACACACTGCATTAAATTAAGCTAAATGTTGCAAAAAAAGGTAATAATGGGTTTAAGTTAAGATTTATGTTGTTTTAAGTTCAATTAAAAGTTATAGTATTATACAAATTTTACTGTAAGTTTAGGGCTGGGCGATTAATCGAAAAGTAATCGAAATCGACATTCAGAACCTATAATCGATCAAATTTTTCCGGGTCAATTATTTCAATTACTTTCCCTTTAAAAACACTACTGCGTGTGGAGTCACGTGACCCCGCTCCGTTACGTTGCGTTATTCCGCTGACATGCCGATGGAGAGCTTAAACGGTATTTATACAGTAAAAAGTATTTACAGGATATACAACAGTAATTTTATTTAGAAGAGATACTGCTTATTTTCTACTTTTAATATTTATTATTATTTTATAAATTTATTTTGTTTCCAAAAGTGCAAGTTATTTATTTTCACTAATTTAAGAAAAATGTGACTTTTCATTTTAAGCAATGTGTGCTTTAATTTCAGTTGTTCAACACTGATGTTCAATAAATAATCATACATAGTAGATAGTGTGTGCACCCTTCATTCAAAAATGTCTCACTTGTAATATGTGTGCATATTTACTGTACAAAACTTGTCAGTGAACTATGAGGGCAAAAAATAAATATTATTTAAATATAATTTTATTAATAAATAAAATAATCGTTCATTAATCGTAATCGGGTTAAAATGTTCAATTAATCGAGATTTTGATTTTAGGCCAAATCGCCAAGCCCTATGTAAGTTTGAATATGTTGAATATAAATATCCTTTTAACAGAGGCATCAGTGTTAGTATTGGTATCAATGATGCTTGCGTTTATTCATAGTACTTAGTAAAATATTTAAAATATACCATCTTTATGTTGTTTATACATACATTTGGAGATTAAATGTGAAAATATATTGATGATAACAAATTTTAATTCTATAAAAATTAGTGATTTAGTATTTTTTCTAATTATGTCAAATTTTAAAGGAAATCTAAATATAAGTAAAAATTAAATATAATTTAATTAAAGAAATAAAACAGTGCACAAGTCATATGCAATAGTTTCATGATATTTGTGTGTCTTTTTCTAAAGCTTGACGGCGCTCATTCCCTTTCATTATATTAAAAGGAGTGTGCAGATATTCTTTTTGCGCTCCACAGAACAAAGGAAGTGATTTAGCCAAACAACATGATATAACATTAAAGAAATGACACACTTCACCTTTAAATCTCATGCAGACTGATAGATGAGTGATGCTTCAGAGAGAGACGGGGTCTTGTGTCTTTCCTCTTTTTGGCTTTTGTTCAGGGCCGTGTGTAGAATAATGGGCAGGGGTGGTAACCGAGCGTCCAGATTTGGTTTCGCTGCTCTTCAGAGAGGAAAAGGGGGCAACGGCAGGCAGAAATAGCTCCCCTCCCCTCGCCTCTGGATCAATGAAGGTCCAGTCAGAATCATTGATCATAGCCCGTCTTCATGTAACAGAATGCTTTATGTTTTTTAGCCTGTGGCTGACACTGGGGTGTAATATCACAAACAGACACTGATATCAAACTGTCTGTTTGTCCTTCCAGCCATTCGATCACATCCGCACACACACTTCTTTTTTCAAAATCTAGCCTTTCCTTAATGGCATGCTTTGGATGAGCGCTCACCGAGTGCGTTACGCCATGATTATGTATGGATACCTTGTGTGTCAGTGCTGCTATTTTCCCTTTTCATGGCCGGTTTTCCTACTCGATCAATATTCTGCAGTGTAAGCTCACGGTCTGCAAGATGTTAATCCTCATTGGACCTCACAATGTGTGTTTTTGTGTGTGTTTGAGGGCAAATGGATCTCTGTATGTAAGTGTACAGTCTTGCATGCCATAGTAGAGTAACAGCACTCTTATCAATACACTCACCTTTCTGTGTTGAAATGATACAGTGTGCTTCCTTAGAAAGCTATTGATCTCGGCGGACGGAGGGAAGACGGTCAAAGACAGAAAGCTCATGTAACATGCTCAGACATCTGTTAGACGTGAGAAATAAAGGCTGTGATGTGACGGACAGCTGTCAGTGTTTCCTCCGAGGGCCCAGATAGATCCTCTGACCTTGTGTGTGGTGGATGTGTGAGAATTTGGCTCCTGAGCTCTGAATGTGCTGTTATGATTTGAGTTGCTTTTTGTGATTAACACTTCCTTTTGCTACCTTAATGTGAAGTAGCATTTGAAAAACATTTTGCACTGGTAATATTAGGACTAGGCGATAAAACGATTATGATAATTATCGCGATTTAATTTTTTTCTATAAACGGAACACAGCTAGCTTACTAGAGCAGATACGTTTACTCGCTGATCATTTTCAGTCACATGACTACATTGAGGACGAAGGAAAAATGGTGCATTAAGAGCTGGGGATGAAGACTTTTTGAATTTGAAGATCAAGGTAAATTTACCGTATTTTGTCTTCTGGGAAACATCAGTATCTTCTGTAGCTTCTAAAGGGCAGTACTAAATGAAAAATACATGATATCATATGATATTATATTTAAAAAATATGATATTTAGGCAAAATAAGAAAAATGTGCACATCTTCATTCTGTTCAAAAATTTTCACCCCCTGGCTCCTAATGCATAGTTTTTCCTTCTGAAGCAACAGTGAGCGTTTGAACCTTCTGTAATATTGCAAATGAGTCCCTCAGTTGTCCTCAGTGTTAAAAGATGGATCTCAAAATCATACAGTGATTGTTGGAAAGGGTTCACATACATAAAAATGCTGAAAAACCAAAGAATTTGTGGGGATTTTTCTGAAAAACAGTGGACAGTGTTCAGGACAAACAAGGGACTCATGAACAACTATCACTAAACAAACAATAAACAAACAGCTGTGGATCATTCAGGTAACAACACAGTATTAAGAATCAAGTGTATGTAAACTTTTGGAACAGGGTTATTTTTTATAATTTCAACTAGTATTTTCTCTTGTGGATTCTATGTAAATGTCTTTTATGTCAAATATTTTATTCAGGTCAGCACTAAATCCAAAATAACATGCATTTTGTATGATCCCTCTTATTTTAGTAAAATAATTAACATTTTGCAGATTTTGCAAGGTGTATGTAAACTTTTGACCTCAACTGTAATTACAGTATTTTTTGTGATTAAGCTATAGTGTTTGTGCTAAATGTATTTATTGTTTTCATACAAATACCTAGAAACCATACAGTTACATTTTTACCATGGTATTTTGACGTGCTTTATGTGTGGTTTTAACTGTGGCTGTCGTGATCTAAATGTATACTACTATGGAAGACCAATGGTTAATTTTAATGAATTTCAAACAGACAGGATAATTAAATTTCACCATATAAAAAATAAAATTAATTTTACAGATGTTACTGTTTTTAATAATGAACATAAATGTACACAAACCTGTTTCATTATTTGAAATAATATTACTTGATAAAACATGCAGAAATGAATTCATTTTTCTGTTGAGATATGTATTTTGTTAAGTGTAAGAATTCAAAAATGTGAAGTGTTTGTCTTGTTTGTACCATAATGAGTAGTTTAAAACCACAATTACCACCTGGTTCCTATAACTTTCATTTAGGAGCAAAAAATCTGCCTTTAAACTGGAAAGAAATCAAAAATTGATATGAACATTTTATTTTTATTTATTTATTATTTTTTGAATATCCCTAGCTCCGCCTTTGTGCTAACTGTGCTAAATATTTTTAATGCTGTTAAACTGAAAAAATATAATCAACTTCATTTACATACTAATCTTGACAGCAATTAAAAATGTAAAAGTTAAAAAGTGAAAGTGATAAAAGTGAATAATAATAATAATAATAATAATAATAATTATTATTATTATTATTATTGTAAGACAACACAGAAGATTTTGTCTAATAGTGCATGTGTTTTTAGATAAGTTCTTCTTAAAGTGTTTCTTTCTTTTTAAAGTGCATACATTTCTCTCCAGACTAAAAATCTTTTTTTCTCTGTCTCTAAATCAGTTTTAGTATTGCAGGTCTTGATCAGTTTCCATGGCAGCGCATATATATATATGTATATATATATATATATATATATATATATATATATATAGATAGATAGATGTTTTGCATTCCTTCCTTTATTTATTTATTTATTTTTAAGTCTTTAAATTTATGTCTTTTTGCATTTGAAGTCATGTTGCTGCCCTTGCCTTGCTAAACATGGGTAGAAAGAGAGACGGAAGATGGAAAAACTAATTGCAGATTGAATAAGACGAGACACACAACTATCAGTCGTTCCAGCCGTACTTGCAAAACAATCACACAGTCACAAAATCAATCATTCATGCTCAGGAAATACCTAGACAGTCTCACTCTTCGGTTGAAGCTACGTTCGCTTTTTCCCCTTTGCTGAAAGATTCAATATAGAAAAGGTACTATGAAAGTCCAAACTCAGTTATATTGATATTTAAAGAGAAGTTCACTTGCAGGACAAAGATTTAGAGATAATTTATTCACCTCGTTGTTATCCAAAATGTTAATGTCTGTCTTTCTTCAGTCGTAAAGAAATTGTTTTTTTAGGAAAACATTTAAGAATTTGTCTCCATATAGTGGACTTCTATGGAGCTTGCTAGTTTGAACTTCCAAAATACAGTTTAAATGCAGTTTCAAAGCCCTCTAAATGATCTCAGCTGAGGAAGAAGCGTCTTATCTAGCAAAACAATCAGTTATTTTCAAAAAAAAAATTGACAATTTATATACTTTTTAACCTCAAATGCTCATCTTTTCTAGCTCTGCGTGTACTCTTTGTATTCTGGTTCAATGCAGTTTCCTTCAATCTCATTTTCTCCTCCAACTTCAAAATCATCCTACATCGTTGTTTTACCTTTTTTTTTGTAAAGGGCTTTTGATCTTCTTTGCACGTTTACTTTGTAAACACTTACGATCTTGGGATGGAGGACGATTTTGAAGTTGAAGGAGAAAATGAGATTTTTTTAACCTACCCTACCTGTATTGAACCGGAATAAACAGTATGCGCAGAGCTAGACAAAACGTATATAAATTGTCAATTTTTTTTGGAAAATAACAGATTGTTTTGCTAGATTAGACCCTTCTTCCTCGACTGGGATCATTTAGAGCCTTTTGAAGCTGCAAATAAACTGCATTTTGGAATATTTGGAGTTTAAAATCCTGAAATGTTTTCCTCGAAAAAACACAATTTCTTCACGACTATTTTTTGTTGTTTATAGCCTACTGTAGATTGTTTAAAAATGCAGTGGTTGCCTCTAATTTAAATGGCTATACCTATAATAGAGAAAACAAACATCTTGTTCATGTACTCATATTTTCATTCATTCTTGTCCCTTGCTTAAGGTGTAAAATAAATATACAAAAAAGGCTTTCAGAATTAGCCCATTTGCTTGTAAAACATCTGCAATCAGAATCGACCATGAAGAATCAAGATCGGCGCATTACTAAAAAGAAATTAGGTGCTACTAAAATTTTTTTGGTGCTCCTAACTTTTTGAAGTTGGGAGCACCGGTGCTACCAAGTAAAAAAAGTTAATTTCGAGCCCTGAGTTTCATTGATTTTTACACTATCTATGATGCAAAAGCCATTTATCAAGTTAATTGTTTTGGGCTTGCCAACATAAACCCAAGAGTTACATTTCCACAGCATTGAGCTTCGCACAAGGACACGGCCAGCTAATACAAAAAGGAAAGGTTGAGAGTACAGGAAGGGTTGGCTATCTAACTGGATTAGCTTTAAATGGCCCTAGTACCAAAAAGCCCAGACTAGAAGCTCCTCAGTCCAGGCAGAAGGGGCCAATCCCTTTACAAAAGCTTTTTTTTTTTACAAGCTCAGGAGAGCAAATGTTGCCCTAGTGTTCTCATGCATGCTTGAAACTCTCTCCGAGAAAGACATTCATTTGTATTCATATTTTAGTGCCTCGGTGCTTGACAAAACAGCACGCCGTGCCTCTGAAGGTAGGCATCAATCATTGAAGGTACGTTAGGCCTGTGCGCATGTGTATTTACGTGACGTGAGGAAACCATACATTAATATGCCATCTGTTTTTTTGTTCCCCCCCAAGACCATTCAGCGAACTTCAGACCTGAAGGCAGAAGAACGCCCAGGTAGTCCTACTCCCCTCGGCATTTGCTCCTGAAGTTAATGATTTTTTAAAGACTTTACCCCCTTCACGTCTTAATTTAGACAATTTACAGCTCGGTATACAGCGAGGCGGCTAACCTCACTAATAAAGTCACTCTACAAATGTCCGCACTCCTGGCTCGGAGGTTCAAGTCGTGCGAACATAAATCAGTTAAAGCGATAAAAGGCTCCTTTCATTCTCACCCAAAAGCGTATTATTATGAAAGCAAAGTTAATCAACTAAATGAAAACGCGAGACAGGACAAAGGTAACGCCCAGCCCTGACTGAGAAGAGACCGTCTCACAAGGACGTCTGCTCTTTGTGTTTTGCGAACGCACACACTGCTCTCAGACAAAAGAAGCCCTGAAACACACGCTTAGCCCACAGAGCCACTCAGACCCTCCGCAAATGAAAGAACCCAGGTGATTGGACTCGTTTCTATCTGTTATTCTCATTAAAGACACGGATGAGCCGGGATGTTTCGTGAAGGGGGAAAATGCCAGGCTGTCCCTGCTCTCTTTATCTGCATAGGCAGCAATTTGTCAGAGAGAGAGAGAGAGAGCAGAATGTCACCTGCATGCAGATGAGCGTAGACCATAAGCATGATCATTAATAAACAATAAAAACTAATAAAAGACCATCAGAATTGAGCCGTAGGGGTGCAGCGAGATGGAGTCAGAGAGGTTCGGCCGCTGATGACCTGCATTGTTCTAAATTGGATTAGCTGTGCGGCGCTGATCGCGGGCTTGAAGCGGTTAAATGCGATTTTATACGATTATAATTGAAAAGGAGTTAAATGTCAGATTAATAGAGGCCGCTGTTTGATGTCCTATTGGAGGATGATTAAGGAGGTGGTGGATTGTCAGTTCTGTGAGTTGAGCATTGGAATGAAAATGCGGCAGAATACATTACACAGGGTTTGGGGGGTGGGACCTCCTACAGTAAGTGTGATCCTCTTTGTTGTCTACCTGATGGTTTTAGCTACAGCGCGTGTACTTGTGACCTTTAAAGGGTGTCTTTGACCCATTCCTCTGCTGTCTGGTCCTGTCAGCTGACCCTGCTGACTTATGCTGACCCCTGGGCATCGTTCGTGATCTCTGGGGGCTTATTTATACACAAACATGTATCCGATTGCTGGTTTTGTATGATGTATTATTTATACGTTGATTGTTGAAGTCAGTGTAGGGCTTAACTGTAAGAATGACCTGTTGGCTGGGGTCAGTGTGAAAGAGATTCTGGCAAGTCAACAACGCTAACAACCACTTGAAAAAGAACAATCACTTGCCATTTCGGGACATGGAAATCTGAAAAATGGCTTAAAATTTTAAAATGTGCTTTTCTGTGATGCAAATTGTACTGATTTGTCACTAACATACTGTTATATGACTGGACAACATAGATGATGAACAAAATTAAAAGATGATTTGTGTAAGTCTTGAAAGCAACCATAAAAATGCATTGAAAATTACCAATCTGTAATATTTTGCTTCTTATGTTATCATTTTCCAAAATAGTTTATTACGGTATGGCTATAACCTGTTGTAAATAGATAATTTTGTAAAAATAAGAAAATAATTCAAATAAATAAATCGAAAAATACATTAATACAATTTTTTGGTTATAAATATGTTATCTTTTTTTTATCGTTTTATGAAGCTATGGCTATGTAACTTGTTGCATAGGTTTATTTTGTAAAAAATATTTTAATAATTATAAATTAAAGGTAAAATTGTATAAAACAGGGTAAATGATAATAATAATAGTTAAATTATTTCTAGCAAATGAAATTTACATTGATACAATGTTTTTTTTGTAGAAAAAAAAGTTATGTAAAGTTTTTTTTGGAGGAATCAATAATATTTTGCATCTCATGTTATAATTTCTCAAATGAATTTATCTATATCTTGTTGCAAATATTTATTTTTTTAATAAAAGTAATTTTAATTAATTATAAATTAAGCACAATAAATACATTATTTCTAGCAATTGAAAAATACATTGATACATTTTTTGAGGAAAATCGTAATTAATTTTTAAAAATAATAATTATAAATAAATTAATAATAATAATAATAAATAGCAGTTGTTGTTGTTGTTGTTGTTGTTGTTATTATTATTATTATTTCTAGCAAATTAATAATGCATTGATACAATTTTTGGTGGATTTTTTTTTTTTGAAGAATTAGTAATATTTTGCATCTCATGTTATCATTTTCCAAATAAATGTGTCTGTAACTTGTTGCAAATATTTCTTTTGTAAAAATAAATAAATAATTTTAAATAAATAAATACATTGTCTAGCTATTGAAAAATACGTTGACACCTTTTTTTGAAGAAGAAGAATCAGTAATATGTTTGTATGTTATCATTTTCCAAATGAATTTACGAAGATATGGCTATAAATTGTTGCAAATGTTTATTTTGTAAACATAATCCTAATTAATAATAAATTAATAATTATAAATTAAAGATAATTTAGTAAAAAAGTAAATAAATTAATTAAATTATTTTTATTAAAAATATATTGATAATATTTTGGTGGAAAAATGTAATTTTTTTCTCTTTTTTTTTAAGAATCAGTAATATTTTGCATCTCATTTTATCATTTTCCAAACGAACTTATGAAGCTATGGCTATAACTAGTTGCAAATGAAATTCATTAATTTAGTAAAAAATTAAGCAAACAAATGAATTAATAATAATAATAATAATAATAATAATAATAATAATTGTAGCAAATTAAAAATACATTGATACAATTTATTTGTAAAAAAAAAAATGTTTTGTAAAAAATTTTTTTGGAAGAATCAGTAATATTTCCATCTCATGTTATCATTTTCCAAATGAATATTTATGAAGCTATGGATATAATTTATTGCAAACGTTTATTTTGTAAAGATAATTTTAATTCACTATAAATTAAAAATTGTAAATTAAAGATAATTTTGTAATAAAAAATACATAAATACATTGAAATTGCATTGCATTGAAATAATTGTAAAAAGAGTTGGTTGTGCCCACTAAGCCTGCATTTATTTGATCAAAAATACAGTAAATATTAATATTATAATATATATTATTATATATTATACTTATTATAGTATATATTAGCCTTTTTTGGAAACAGTGATTTTTTTTTAAAGTTAAAAAAGCATTTATTTGAAATACAAATATTTTTTGTATACAAGTTTTCACTGTCACATTTAAACAATTAAATGTGTCCTTGCTGAATAAGTGTACTAAATATAATAACTTGATTAAAAAAAATCCTATTGACCCCAAACTTTTGAATAAATTGATTATGTCCAAACAGGTTACCCTAAAATTTTAATCCCAAACAGGTAGTCTTGTCCTGAATTTACCAATGCACATTAAACTGGATTAGAAAAACATATAAAACTCCTTTTAGGGAGCGGCGGGAGCGGCAGGAAAAAAGTGGGTGGAAGACTTTCTCCCATCAATAACGCACTGTCAAATTTGCATGTAAAGCGGCTTAACCAATCCGAGCTGGCGCTGGGCTGGTGGTGGGAGGTATTGTGTGATTGGCAGCTCTGGGGGGGAATGCGTCTGTTTAAACAGAGGTCGTGCCGTGCGCCGGGGTGGCAGGGTTTCGCTTCAACAACAGGCATGAGCAGATGGGTCCTTACCCGCTGTCCCTGGGGCAGCTTTTACTTTCGCCTGCCTAATAAATCATCCTCTTCCATCCAGCACATTATGCACAGGTATTTCATTGCTTTACAAAAGCAGCACAGCATGTACAGCCGATCGAGCCCGTTTGAGATGATCATGTTGATAATGAACACATGTTCCAGACTGTAACTACCGAACAGAACCACTTGAGCGCTTGAGATTATTTCGAGACATTCATTTGAGGATATAAGTTGTTATGTGATTAAAACGGGATGATGGCTGTCCTCCAGAGGTGGAAGGGCTCGGCATGATTCTATCAAACTGAACGGGTTTCTGAAATTGAGGAGCAATTTAATAAGTCAAGGGAACGAATTAAGTTTAATAGCTGTCATTATATAGTCATTATGTTTACAATAATACATTTGGGTCATTTGAGATGATAATTTTTTTTTCTTTTTGGAAAAAAAGAATTTCTGAATAGGAGAAGTTTAGCCTTGGTTCTCTCTGAAAGACTGTTTTGAATGCTTTTCTATGAATTTTCCATTCCATTAACATTACGAATGTACTTGAAGTGTCATCCAAACTTGAGGAAATGATGTTGTCAAATGTGGCGAAAAACAGAATGCTGTGATTTATTTGATTCACATATTTATACAGGCATCCTCGCCACTGACTCAATGCTGTTGCGAGTTTAATATATTGAATGGAGAAAATGGATTTATTCAGGAAAACAATCATTCATTTGAAGAGACTTGTTATGAAACAGGACAAATTGCACATGTAGACGGAACAAATTAATAATTTTCAGAAACGGAACATTCGAATGGGGAGAAAATAAATTATTTATTTGAGATGTTGAGCTGTTTTTGACTGTTCACCAGGGATGTGTTTATTTGATTAATATTTTATTCATTTGAAAATACTGTAAAACAGTAATCATGTGAAATATTATTGCAATTTAAAAATAAGTTTTCTCTATTTAAATAAATTGGAATTTTTTCCTCTGATGCAAAGCTGAATTTTAAGCATCATTACTCCAATCTTTAGTGTCACATGATCCTTCAGAAATCATTCTAATATGCTAATTTGCTGCTGAAGAAACATTTCCTATTATTATAAATGTTGAAAACAGTTGCTGATTAATATTTTTGGTGGAAACACCATGTTAAACTGCTTTTAATGACTCTTTCCCACTTCAATCTACACTCCATACACCATAATGGCAAAGCAAAAACAAGTTTTTAACATCTTTGCAAATTTAATTATTAATAATAAAAAATGTAAATGATACCACTGCAAAAGTATTCATACCCTTATCTGGGACAGTTAACATTTAAAATCAGGCGCATTCATATCGCTTATAATGTTACTACACTTTGAGTGAAGTTAACCTGTGAAAAAAAAAAAATCAATTGAATGGGTATGATTTGGAAAGGCACGCATGTCTTAATAAAATGTCTATCAGCTGAAAATGCATATCAGAGCAAAAACCAAGCCCTGAGGTAAAAACAAAAAAACTTCCTGTAGAGCTCAGAAACAGGATTGCATCAAGCCACACATCTGGGAAATAGTTTAGAAAAAATTCTGCTGCATTGAAGATTCACAGAAGCATGTAGTCTTTGTTACCCTTAATGGAAGAAGTTTGAAACAACCAGGACTCTTTCTAGAGCTGGCCTCCTGGCCAAACTGAGCGATTGATGGAGAAGGGCTTTGGTTAGAGTGGTGACCAAGATCCTGATGGTCACTCTAGCTCCATGATCATATGTGCAGATGGGAGAAACTTACAGAAGGACAAACATACCTGCAACACTCCACCAATCTGGGCTTTATGGCAGTATGGCCAAACTCAATTCTCTCCTCAGTGAAGACACATGAATTTGCAAAAAAGCATCTAAAGGAACCTCAGACTGTGAGAAACAAGATTCTTTGGTCTGATGAACCTCAATTCCAAGCATCATGTTTGGAGGAAACCACACTCTGCTCATCACCTGTAGAGTAGCATCACAAAAGTAAAGTGTGCTGGTAGCAGCCTCATGCTGTGGGTCTGTTTTTCGGCGGCAGGGACTGAAGGACTTGTCAGAGTAGAAGAACAGCTCAGTGCACCAAAATATTGAGATAGCCTTATTGAAAACACAGTCCAGAGCATTCAGAACCTCAGACTGGGCAGAGGGTTCAGGTTCCAAGAGGACAATGACCCTAAGCACACAGCAAGAGTGGCTTATAGACAACTCTGTGAATGGCCCAGCCACAGCCCAGGCTTGAACCCAATCAAATATTTTTGGAGAAACCTGAAAATGTGCATCTGTGCCCAAATCTGCCCATCCAACCTGACAGAGCTTGAGAGGTGAAGAGGTGAGGAGTAGAATGGCAGATAATTGCCAGATGCTGATATGCAAAGCTTGTCGCACTATACGAAATCTGAGGCTGTAAAGGTGCTTCAGCTAAGCACTGAGTTAAGGGTATGAATACTTATGCAATGTACTTATTTTAGTTTTTTTTTTTTTTTTTAACTAACGTATGAAGTTGTGACAGTTATGTTTTTGCTTTGTCATTATGGTGTATGGAATGTAGATCGTGGAAAGAAAGTAATTTAAAACAGTTTAACATAAGGCAGCAACATGAAAGGAACTGTATATTTTTTCTAACAATGTAAATGTCTTTAATGGTAGAAACGGTCCATACTTTTGAACAGTATTATGTGTTTATTTGCTAAACTAGGGTTTAGACAGTCTGGTCCACTGAAAGAATGTTTCACTGCTGGTTGATTATTTTCTTAATTTAAACAACCTTTCATAACCTTGTTTTTTACTTTTAATTCATGTCCATGATAGGAATAGTATGAATGCTGTTCATCACAGTAGTTCAATGTCTGCTTTATGAATATCGTTTCATTTGAGATGCATACCTTTGAAAATGTTTCACAGACGTTATTTGTGTTTAGACATTTCAAAGCATGTTTATCAGCAGGTGAATCATGTATTTATGTATCTTTATATACAACAGTGCAAGCTATTATTCACACATGTGAATCAAATATTAGCTGATAAATATTTCTTTAATTAAAAAATTATTCATGTTCATTGACTTTCAAAGCAGTCACAAAGGCAAAAATCCTTAGTGCCTTGATTGAATCAGATTTTAGAGCAGTCAGAATGAGAATTATTCAGTTTTTGACCATTTTTAGTAGAATAGATATACTTAAGTTGTATGCTGTACTCTCTTTTTTAGCACTTCTGCACTGTGCTTTGGGGCCCAGTTGTAATCTTGGTGGTCCCGCCAGGCTGCGCGCGTGTGTGTGTGTGTGTGTGTGTGTGTGTGTGTGTGTGTGTGTGTGTGTGTGTGTGTATGAGTGATGCTGTCACTCAGCAGGGGGTGACTGCTCTCTCTGACAGCCCTCCTCATGGGCCTGTTTGCCTGCCAACATCATGGCCCAATCTGACTTTCACATCTATTCTAGTTTTGCGCACACGCACAGACGTGGCGCCGATATGAGCGATCCTGCCTCAGCTGTCGGACTGACATCTCTCTGGCTCTCTCTCCGCAGGATGACTGTTCAGTGAGTAGTGAGGAGTTTGATATGAGTGACCCCACATGGATATCAGCTGAACGTCACGCCGCACTGTCTGACCTGAACCACCCCTCCAGCGCAGATAGGATGCACAGCCCGCAAAACACACACAAGGAAGAGGACGGTAAGAGACACTGTATGCTCATCTGCGCCTTAATAGGGGGTTTGAACCTGCTGATTACTCTAGAGCCTCAAATGAAATGCATGTGCGCATGCCTTCAGCACCAAAAGTCGTTTCCTTAATCAGTGTTTTTCTCTTGTTTTCCGGTAATCAAATCTAAACATCCAAACACGATTTTTCTTTGCCACTAAAGGCAGGATGTTCAGACTTGATTTCAAAGAATAGAGCTTGAATTAAAGGAGTAGGTTAACTAAAATGAATAGGGTTCAAGGAAAAATCATAAATAAAAGGAAAATTCTTTATTTATAAAAGCATAAATCTAGTTATATAAAAAGTTGCAATAAGAAAAATACTGTGATAATACAATGAAAAAGCTATACTTATATCCCTGTCTATATAGCTTTATACACTACTGTTCGTAGGTTTGAGGTCAGTACAATTTTTCTTTTTTTTTGAAAGATGTCTCTTGCATTTGGAAACAAAAAAGGTAATTGCTACTTTTTATCTCACAATTCTGACTTTTTTTCTCGCAATTGCAAGTTTACAGCTTAATATTTTTTTTTTTCAGAAATGCGTGATACAAACTAAAATAGCTCGCAGTTCTGAGAAATGAAGTCAGATTTGTGAAATAAAAACTTGCGATTCTGAGATATAAACTCACAATTCTGACTTTTTCTGAGAATTATAAGTTTATATCACACAATTCTGACTTTATCAAGCAATTCTGAGGAAAAAAGTGAGAATTGCGATTTTATATCTCACAATTCTGAGATACAAACTCGCAATTCTGAGAAATTAAGTCGCAATTCTGAGAATTTAGGTCAGAATTATGAGATAAAAACCTGCAATTCTGAGAAATAAAGTCATAATTGCAAGATATAAACTCACAATTCTGACTTTTTTTCAGAATTTCGAGTTTGTCACGCAATTCTCAGTTTCAATGTAACGTGATCCTTCCGAAATCATTCTAATATGCTGATTTGGAGCATTAAAACGTTGTATTACCAATGTTAAAAACAGTTGTGCTGCTTAATATTTTTGTGGAAAGCGTGATGCTTTTTAATGAACCTTTTATGAATAGAAAGTTTAAAAGAACTAAAATAGAAATCTTTTTTTAACAATATAAAAGTCTTCACTGTCACTTTTGATCAAATTTAATGCATCCCTTCTGAGTTCATTTCTTTCATACTGATCAAAAAAATCATACTGATCCCAAGTTGTTGAAAGAAAATTCAAAATGAAAAATAATAACATGTATATTTCATATACACAAAATATTTTCATAGAGATAAGGATGAAAATAAGGCAAAATACTGATGGCAGTGGTGTTGAGTGTGTGTGAGTAGATGAAGCATGTTCTTTTACACACACGTTGTTTGAGAGCAGTGGAATGGGCAGAATGAAGCGAGAAGAGATGTAGCTATCGATTGTGATCGAGTGGCCTCCTCCCTGCTGCTTTCAAGGAAAGAGAAGGATCTGGACAAAGAGAAAAATTTATAGACAGATGAAGATGAGATAAGGAGGAAAAGAGCGATGGAAAGAGAGCTCTAAAGATGTAGAGTGGTGTGGATCTGTTTTTGGATGGTTAAAGGAAAGCATTAATTCTAAATAAATAGTTACAGCTAAATAAATAATAAAATTGTTTAATAATCATCATTTACTCACATTCATATAATTTCAAACCTGTATTCTCTTCCATGGAAAACACAATAGGTATTCTGGAGACTGTGCTGGTCTTTGTTAAAAGGGGACAGGACCTTTATTATTGACTGAAAATAACACATTCATGAGAGAAGTAGCGATCTCTGTTAGATTTATGAAGATTTTTTCTTTTAAATCAGATCTTTTCAACATATCAGTTAATTTGCTTCACAAAACCATTCTGGATGATTAATGTATAAATCAGACTGATCACAGAGTCAATTCGACTCAATTTGGTCTGTTTCTCACCTAGAGTTATCGTATGACTTCAGAAAAGTTGTGTGAGACATGAATTTCTATAAGAGGCATTTGCTTCGTTTGAAGCACAAAAGCTTCAGTTGCAATTGAGCCTGAATAAATTAAGACTTTACATTTCTGAATGAGCTGCTGGGAGGTCAGAGGAAGCTTCTCCAGGACTTTAAAGTCCGTAGTTCCTCGCTGCTTTCTCTAGCAGCTTCTCTGTCTGTGGGTGACATTAGCGACCCAGAGAGCTCTGCATTTAGATAATGATGAGAAAGCGGAGAGTGTTCTTTCCCTTCCTCCCTCTCTCTTCATCTATGCTAGAAGTGTAGCTGTAATCTTTCTGCATTGAAGGCAATCTGAAATCTTCAATGCTGAAAGCTGCTTTTGAAAAACATATATACATACAGGTTTCTTTTCAGATGCTTCTAATATATAGGCTGCATACAGATATGGAGACACACACCCACAGATGCAAACACTCGGTAAAAATAATAAGCTACTGAATCACAAACTCGTGTCCCATAGTGACTATTATCCCAGCACCCACCTTTTCTAGCTCTTTCAGCCATGACAAGTGAAGTCTGTGGATCAATGAAAGCTTATCAGAAATACATTGGTTTGAAACAGGATTTGACACACCCTGTTTTTGTAGTAGAATTATACTGTTGTTCTTAA
Organism: Garra rufa; assembly: GCF_049309525.1. Classification (NCBI taxonomy): domain Eukaryota; kingdom Metazoa; phylum Chordata; class Actinopteri; order Cypriniformes; family Cyprinidae; genus Garra; species Garra rufa. The sequence continues at coordinate 17,996,378 of NC_133378.1, forward strand.
AGGGATAGTTCACCCAAAAATGAAAATTGTCATCAGTTACTCATACATAGGGCTGTCATGATTCCTCGATTCAGTTCAAATACTCTATTTTTAAAAATATTTTTTGTTGAGTGACCGGCAAAATACCAGAAGTAGCGCATTCCTCGGACAAGAAACCATGAAACGCATTATTAGATGGCTTTCCAAGGCTGCATGATATATTAAACCCATTTAAAAATCATAAATAAGCATAATGCTGTTGTGAATTTACAAATGCTCCAATTCAATTAAAGTAAATGCTGGTGCGCATTAACTTTTATCATTTACATGTGTGGAGCATTTGGGTTTATTATAACATTCATCTGGGAATGCAACGTGCGCCATTTTATCAGATTTGTAAGGTAAATCATTTTGTTCACATTTTCATTTAAGTTTTTCATACTGCTACCTTATGTTAAACTGCTTAAATTACTTTTCTCCACATCAATCTACAGTCCATACACCATAATGGCAAAGCAAAAAACAGGTTTTTAACATCTTTGCAAATTTATTAAAAAAAAAAAAACTGAAATGATTCCATTGCATAAGTATTCACACTCTTATCTGGGACAGTTGAAATTTAGCTCAGGAGCATTCATATTGCTTGTAGATGTTACTACACTTCGAGTAAAGCCAATTTTAATCAAATTTGTAAAGGTAAATAATTTATAACTATACCCAGAAACAGGAGAATACATCAGTATTTTTCTTAATATACTAACTGTTCTTCACGATTTTAAAATAAAAGTTTAAACCCTCTCTTTGAGTTCACACGTTTCAAGAAACGTCAGTGGCTGTAACATTTCTGTCCTAAAGAATAGCCAAACATTGTAAAAACAATCATCAGGGTGTTAATACCCTCTGCAGGCATTTGTTATAATGTGTAATGTACGTTAACTTTGTTGTTTATAGTATGTCATGTATTTTCACAGTTTTGTTTAGTAAAACCATATCATTACTTGCTTCTGATACTTTATTTGAACATATTATTATTGCTTCATTGCTATTATATGTGTATTTTAAGTCATTTTAAAGACTATTGTTTACTTATGTCTATTTTTATTACTACAAAAGATTAATTAAAATAATATGATTACTCAATTAATCGTCAAAAATAATTGTTAGTAACAGACCTACTCATTATTTACCCTCATGTCGTTCCAAACCTGTATGACTTCATTTTTTTCTTTGGAACACAAAAAAAAAAAAAATATATATATTGAAGAATATTTTTGTCCAGTTGACTTTTATTGTATGGTTATTTTTCACAATATCTTCTTTTGTGATCTGCAGAAGAATGAAGGTCATCAGGTTTGGAACAACATGATGGAATTTCACTTTTTGGATGAAATATAATAGATAAAATTATTCAATAACTTTTTACAATAGCCAAGGTTTATTTGTATAGCACTTTTCCAACACATTGTTCAGTTTCATTTTAAATAAATTAGTTTAGGCTTGGTGTTTGTAATAAATGTTGTTTATAACAAATGCCACTATAATTGTTTTTTTAATTCCTGTTCTGTTCTGAATGCCATTCAATTAAATGAATTGTTGTGGAGTGAGGAGAACGAAAATACATGATGATAGAATTTATAATGTTTTAAAATAATTCAATTAAATGCCAAGTTCTGTCATGAAAGTCTGGATGGCGCAACTCTGGTCATTAATGCAAACTGGTGCTGTTGATTGATGTTGCATATCTGGCAATGAGCTTGCTTCTTTACTCTTAAGTGGCTGGTTAGCATTCACTAGAGCATTTCGCAGAGTGCTTTTTAGAACTCCTCTGAAACCCTCCACCTCCCCAGCTCCACCTGTATAGATCTCCTATGGGTTATTATATATGCTGCTTGTGCAGCAGCAGTATTTCCTAAATACTTACAGCAGCGTATCACCATATGTATTGGCAGTAGCAAGTTCCTGTTCTTGCTTTGCAGCAGCAATCATTTATAAAAACAGCAATTTAGAAGGAGCATTTTATAAGTAGATTGTATAAGACTGTAGAATACTGTATAGCTTCTTGCAACAGCCTTGGCACAAACTTTTAAGGATCTCCATAATTTCAAACTGTAGCTAATTTAGTTCTAAAAAGTATAATTTGAATGCAATGTAAGCTGCTTTGGATAAATGAGTTCACAAACTGCATAAATGTAAAAGTTTAGGCCATGCGTGGGCACAGCACTCTCTGAGGGCCATCAGCTGAGAAAGACCCCCTGAACCCCTCTATCAGCAGGACTCTGACAAGAATGTATAGAGACGATGATGATGATGATGATGATGATGATGGACGAAGGGAGATGGAAAAAGAGATAAAGGAAAAAAAAAAAAGGGAGGTCAGGTAATCAAGACAGCTCACTCTGACTGATTAGAGTTGCTCTTGAAAGTGAAATGTTCGGCCACAAAGAACAACCTTCGTCACTTCAAAGTGATTTCAGATTGCCTGAACATGAGGAGACACGGTCAAATGTGATCTTATGTATTTGCAGGAAGTTTCTTCTAGGTGTAGTCGTCTCTATTTTTTCCTTGTACCCATTTGACCTCTTGTAAAAGTTAATCAGTGCCTAAATGCACAACTACTCTTGCTGTTAAACTCAACCCAACTTGGTGGTAAAGTGAAATTTTTCCATTTTACATTCAGATGTTAGTCTAGTGGCTGAAAGAAGACTTTCCTCAGGATGTTCATACAGAAAATGCCATAATCTGCTGGTATAACTTGTGTGAGTGTGTGTATAGGTGTTTCACGTTTGGGTTGTGTGTGATATGAAGTGTCAGTCTTGACACTGTGACCGTGGCCTTGACACCGTGACCTCACAGTGCAAGAGCCCGAGACCAGAGAGGAAAAAGAGAGAAAGAGAAGATAGTTGCGGGGAGGGGGGGGGGGTGGTTGAGGTGTACATTAGGAACTGCAGGATAGAGAGAATTTACTTAACACCTCAGTATGAGGGACAAACACACATGTAGTGCTAAACATGCTGCTTGAGATAATGGAGCACAGAGCAGTGGAGCCATGTTTTCCGAACAGATGCTGTCAAGGTCACAGTCTGCCCCAAAGCAACACACTACCCCTGTACATCACTGCACCCTGTGATTGGCCTGGGAAGGTTCATCAGATCCCTGCTGTGGTGCATAATAAAGCCGAGCCACTGCATTATACCTGCACTTTACTACTGCGTTAGAGCCCTGCAGCAGTGAATTGTATGCCTTTACTAGTATTTAATAAATGTGAACAAGTGATTCATATCCTTACCTAGCTAGTGTGCATTAAAAAGGCATTATTAGTCAGAGCTAAAGCCTCTTGGTTAGTGCAAATGCACCTGTGGGAAATGCAATTGCAGTTCAATTTAACTTGTATTTTAAATTTATTTAAATTGTATCCATCCATCCATCCATCCATCCATCCATCCATCCATCCATCCATCCATCCATCCATCCATCCATCCATCCATCCATCCATCCATCCATCCATCCATCCATCCATCCATCCATCCATCCATCCATCCATCCATCCATCCATCCATCCATCCATCCATCCATCCATTACATTTTTCTACATCAGTCTACACTCCAAACACAATAATGACAAAGCAAAAAAAAACTTGTTTTTAACATCTTTGCAAATTTACTAAAAAATTAAAAACTTGATTACATTGCATAAGTATTCATACCCTTATCTCGTTCCCTTATATCCTAAAAGACTTGAGGCTATAAAGGTGCTTCAACTAAGTACTGAGTATGAATACTTATGCAGTGTACTTGTTTTAGTTTTTTTTTTTTATATTTTAAATAAATTAATGAAGTTGTGACAGTTCTGTTTTTTCTTTGTCATTATGGTGTATGAATTGTAGATTGATGTGGGGGAAACAAAAGCAATTTAAAACTGTTCAACATAAGGCTGCAACATAATAAAGACCTTATAATAAGACCTTCGTTCATCTTCAAAACACAAAGTAAGGTATTTTTAATGAAATCTGAGAGCTTTCTGACCCTGCATAGACAGCAACACAACTAAAATGTTAAAGGCCCAGAAAGGTAGTAAGAACATCGATAAAATAGTCCATGTGACATCAGTGGTTTAACTTTAATTTTATGAATCTATGAGAATAATTTTTGTGTGCAAAGAAAGCAAAAATACCACTGTCATACTCTCGTGAACGCGTGCTGAAGACTGAAACGGAAGAGAAGAAATTGTTGAATAAAGTCGTTATTTTGTTTTCTTTGCACACAAGAAGTATTCTTGTAGCTACGTGAATTTAAGGTTGAACCACTGATGTCACATGGAACAATTTTTTGAAGTCCTTACTACCTTTCTGGGCCTTGAATGTGTCAGTTGCGTTGATGTCTATGCAGGGCCAGAAATCTTTCGGTTTTATTAAAAAGTATCTTAATTTGTGTTTTGAAGATGAACGGTCTTATGGGTTTGGATCAACAAGAGGGTAAATAATTAATGAGAGAATGGTTGAACTATCCCTTTAATATACTCACTCATTTACTAAAAAGTGTCAAAAATGAAAAATACACATTCGTAATTTGTACATCAATTAATTTTTTTTGTGTGTTTTAATGCATAATCAGGTCATAGTGCATCTTTGCCTGTAGTGACAGGTTTCTTGGATGTCATCAGAGGATCTGGTCATAAGCTGAAGCTCAGGAGAGCTAAAGCTTGAGTGATTCAGACCTGCTATTAGAGCTCCGATGGATTTAAATGACCTTTGTCATTACATGGGTGGATTTGTTTCAGCCCCGGTGGCAAAGTAACCCAAAGGACAAACGCAACCGCAGCCCCAGAGCCTGTGCCGAGTGTGTGAGGCAGGGAAAGTAGGCCATGTGAAAATGACAGTGTGACTTTGACGGCTTTCCCTCTGGAGGCTAGTGATAGAGGTCAAGTGTAAAAATAAATAATTAGATAAGCGTGTAAAGCTCCTACTTTTATTTAATGCTCAGCAAAAGGTGTGATTATCCTGGGGGCTTTTAGACATGGATATCACAATATTGCACTTGTAGCCAACACTTAACCAGCACTCAGTGGGCCATGTTGACGCTATCAGCTTTGAACACAACTATTTCCATCATTTGACCAATTTGTCTATGTGTATATTTGTTGGATCAAAAATAGTTTGTGGAAATAAAGATTTGTGAAGAAAACATTCCAGAATTTTTCTCCATATAGTGCACGTCAATGGTGATCAATGGGTTGAAGGTGCAAATTGCAGTTTCAATACAGCTTCAACACGAGCCCAGCTGATCTGTCATTTTCTAAATAAAAATTTCTATACTTTTTAATCACAAATGCTCATCTCGCACTAGCTCGACTTCACACATTACTTAATTAAATTGGAAAGGTCACGCGTGACGTAGGCGGAAGTACCAAACCAGTGTTTACAAAGTGAATGTGCAAAGAAAATCAAATGCCCTTTTCAAAAAAAAGGTAAAACAACAATGTCAGACTATTTTGAAGTTGGAGAAGAAAATGAGATTTAGTTTTTTTTCGCCCTACCCTACCTTTTTGAACCAGAGTACACAGACGAAGAACTAACTGTACCTGACCTTTCCTCCGTGATTACGTAAGTCGTAGACGTGCTTCGCAGAGCTAGTGCAAGACAAGCTTTTTTAGTTAAAAAGTATATACATTTAGATTTTTTTAGAAAATGACCTATCGTTTCGTTAGATAAGACCTATATTCCTCAGCTGGGTTCGTGTAGAGCCCTTTAAAGCTGCACTGAAGTCCACAATATTGGGGAAAATCCTGGAAGGTTTTCCACAAAACCTTCATTTCTTTTCGACTTAAAGAAGTAGTTCACTTTCAGAACAAAAATTTACAGATAATGTACTCACCCCCTTGTCATCCAAGATGTTCATGTCTTACTTTCTTCAGTCGTATAGAAATGGTGTTTTTTGAAGAAAACATTTCAGGATTTCTCTCCATATAATGGACTTCTATGGTGCCTCCGAGTTTGAACTTTCAAAATGCAGCTTTAAATTGCTCTAAATGATCCCAGCCGAGGAAGAAGGGTCATATCTAGCGAAACAATCGGTTACTTTCTATTTACAACTTATATACTTTTTAATCTTAAACGCTTGTCTTGCCGAGCTAGACAAGATGAGCATTTGAGGTTAAAAAGTATATAAATTGTCTTCAAACTCGGGGGCACCATAGAAGTCCATTATATGGAGACAAATCCTGAAATGTTTTACTCAAAAAACGTAATTTCCATATGAATGAAGAAAGAAAGCATGAACCTCTTGGATGGCATGGGGTGAGTAAATGATCAGGAAATTTTTTTACCAAAAAGTTGCCATGTTGGTTGCGGAGTAAATGTTTGTGTGTTTGTGGCTGCACTGGAATGCGTGTCAACAGAAGATGTAGAACATCAGACACGCGCTCTCACACATACAATACACACACATCGGCAGATCTGTCAGAGTTAAATGCTGTATCGCCCCTCTCTTTACCTCTTCTCTTTTAGACTAACCTCCCTTCATCATCACAGCTCCTGTCACCTCCTCTCCTCTCCTCGTCTCTTCTTTTCACACCAGTGCTCTCTGTGTTCATAGTATCTCTCTTCCCGTCCTTCAGACAGCAGACGTCTGTGATCTGCTCTGAACTGTCTTAGTGTTTACAGACAGACAGTTCAAAGATGCCCAACAACAACCTCAGCAGCAGCAGGTACGGTCATCAAAAGCAGAACAAGTAGTTGATCCATGTTTTCCAGCAGGAAACTCTGGAAATCTGAAGCCCTCCATCAGAGTTGCCACTCCCTCACTCAGAGTCCTTTGTGTTCGGTCGGTTCTGCGGTTCAGACCCAAAAGGACAATCTGAAAAGAGACTAGCTGGGTGAGGGGGTGGAATTGCTCTTAGGTTTGGACCAAGCAGTCCAATCGAGTGTGAAAACAGCCTTACAGCGCACTGTGTGTGACTCAGACAAGCAGCAGGCTGAAACATGACAGTGGAAGCTTCACAGAAATAAGTGTTATGGACGTCTAGTTGCTTTGTGAGAGGCGACGGTGATTATGTGCATGTGGGACTAAATTTCCAAAGAGCTCTTTTCTATAGAGCGCAACAGAGACTGCCCATTTTCAGCAGCCTTGGGTCTGGAAGGATTTTTGCCATTCATTCCCTCAGTGGGAGTTTTAAAAAGTACCTTTATAAAAGTTCTTTAATAAAAAGCTTTAGATTTGAAACCAACAAAACCAGCTTTAACATGAACAACTTTTTTCTTTTATTTAGAGAAAGTTTTAATTTATTTTTTACAAACTTATGTATGGGTCAAAGACAAAAAAGGGTTTAAGCATTAAAACAATAAGTGTAATACTGCTTTAAATTGTTGCTGTTTTTCCCAAAAATATTTACAATTTTTCAGTTTAATTTAATTGCATTTTTGCTTTTCTGAGCAAAAAATAAATATCATACATTTTTCCCTAAATGTCATTCAGTGTAACAAGCATATTTAATCAATTCAAAAATCAATTCATGACACATTAGAATATAAATTACTTTCACTCCAAATACGAATTAGTTATAATTCTACATTTTTTTATTTGCTACTATCCTAGGTTTTGCCCACTTGTTAGTAAGAATTTTTACTCATTTAAAACGCCTTAAAATTGAATATGCTTCATTATTATTTTATATATTTTTTTTAATATGTTCAAGTCAGAATAAGCACGTTGTTTACATTTCTTACGTAAATATTGTGTTACGCTGAATGACGACATTATTTCAACCAAATTTTGACATTTTATTTTCCAAAAACTTATTTGAAACCTTACATTTAATGTGCTTTCTATGGACATAAAATCACTTTTGTATGTAATTTCTTTTGACGTGGACATGTCCTAACATCTTTGACCTGTATACATTTTTAAAAATGTAAAAAAATCTGTAAGAAAAAAATATTTTAACAAAAATTGTTGCTTGATAGTCACTAGTTTAAAACTGTTATTTTAGTATTATTTATGTACTACTACTATATTTTGAACAATCATTTCTTTTATATTTTCAGCTTTTATTCTGTTTAGTTTTAAGTCTTTTTAGTACTTTTTTGTTGTGCTTAAACCTAAACTTCTAATATTTATATTTTAAGTTACTGTAATTGTTTAATAGTTTTAGTCTTAGTTAACTATAACAACAATTCTGAAAATATTAAAGGGTTAATTCACCCAAAAATGAAAATTACCCCATGATTTACTTGCCCTCAAATTATCCTAGCTGTATATGACTTTCTTTATTCAGACAGAGACAATCTGAGTTATATTAAAAAATGTCCTGACTTTACCAAGCTTTATAATGGCAGTGAACGGGTGTTGAGATTTAGAAGTTCAAAAAAGTGCATCCATCCATCATAAAAAGTGTTCCACACAGCTCCAGGGAGTTAATAAATGCCTTCCGAAGCAAATCGATGTGTTTGCGTAAGAAAAATATCCTTATTTCAAACTTTTTTTAGGTTTCAAAATCTCAACAGCCATTCACTGCCATTATAAAGCTGGGAGGAGACATTTTTTAATATAACTCCGATTGTATTCGTCTGAAAGAAGAAATTCATTTTTACAGTCAACATGGCTATCACAAGGTAACATTCACACAATCATAGCATGACCTCCTGAAACTATAATAAAGCTGCGTTGTGTCTGTCAGCCAGGTTGACGGCAGTATGCGGCTGCGTTTGAATGACAGGCAGGAGAGGAGAGGTTCATTAATGCTGTCAGGTCATTCTCTGGTTTCAGCAGGTCGCCGATTCCTATCTGATTCAAGCGTCCAATCCGGGCGGCTATGGACAGATATCCCACCCATACTGAAGAGTGCAGCTATTTCCATTAAACCAGCCTGTCAGTCTTTCGACATACCATGTATATAGATAGGCAGACGAGAAGTCATTTGAAACAGACGGTCGTCCTCGTCGACTTCTGAGGATTGAAAAGATGACTGTGTCCCCCCAACATGAGCCTCCAAGGCAATAAAGAGACTGTGTGGGAGAGACCAAGGGCGATAATCACATGATCACCTAATGGAAATGTTATTAAAAATGCAAGGCCATTAACATATGACATTTCCCAGTGTGTGTTCTATTTGATTATGAGTATGTTTGCAGAGTTAATCTGGAGGACCCGGAGCAAGATAGCAAGGCACGAAGGGGAGAAATAGGGCTGATAAAATCTGAAGGCCTCTTCAGATGAAACATATGAAAGAAAGGGAGCACGAAGAACGGACCAGTGTTCTCCTCCCCCCCTTTTACGCACATGATCAGGCATCCCCCTCTCCTATAATGACTGCACATGGGGGTAGTGGCTGATAAAGATGCATTTGAAGATAAAAAGATGAAGGGAATCTGAAAATGTCCAGAAGATCCCTCCCTTTTCTGTCAAGGTAAATATATACTCTTAAAAGAGTATAAATGTCCCCCCGGGACTTGTGTCAAGACTGTGTTGGAATTGCACACTACCAGTACTTACTCATACCAGTAGTATGTATACTGTATGGAGTATGGGAATTTATAATGTAGAATTACTAACTGACCTACTATTGTACATTTTACTAAAGGACATAGCGCTGAAACCCTATTGTAATTGTTAGAATGGCCAAGGATCAGCATTTTCAACTTAAAACTGATTGTGCAGACCAAACGGTAAGTCATAGAGACATGAAACTTGGAGGGATGGTAGTAGGGCTGCACAATTAATCGCACGATGTTGTGAGGTGCGTTTAGTCAATGAAGCCGGTAATTTGATTAGTAGTAAATCTCCATCACGTGCGTTCAGCTGGAGCGGCAAGTAATACACAGAGACGTAAATCACTGACAAGCAATGCCAAATCGCGCTCAAAATCGCATTCGATTTTGTGCGCGATTTGGCATTGCTTGTCAGTGATTTACGGCGGGGTGTTTGAATTGCCGCTCCACATGAACGCACGTGATGGAGATTTACTACTAATCAAAGTACTGGCTTCATTGACTAAACGCACCTCACAACATCGTGCGATTAATCGTGCAGCCCTAAATGGTAGTACTCACACTGCCAACAAAGTCACCAAGGCTTGCCCCAATCGGCTTGATGGGGGCGCTACAGCAATCAAAAGTTCGAAATCATGCATAATTCCTACACTGTCAGTTGCAGACTCAAGTGTCTTATGTCATTTTCATGTGAAATTTTAGATTTTTCGAAAAACGTACTTTTGCAACCTAGTCCTGGGTTTTTCACCCGATTGGAACCAAACCAGTGCAGGAAGATTCTCAAGAGAGTGAATATCAGTAATTATCAAAAAAAACAAAAAAACCTTTCGACTCACTGTCACAAATGGATGCCAAAACCTTCGAAAGGGGCAGGGCCACTTTTAGTAAAATGCCTATAACTCCTGAACGAAATGTTCAGTATCTTCGCCGTCCTTCGCCGAACTTTGCCGTCCTATCAACGTGAAAATCGCTGTGTACAGTCTTGGTCCAAAGTGCCACAAGTCTCTATAAGGACATTTGCTTATCTCAAAAAAGAAAAACATGGCCACAATTGGCCAATGAAGTTTGAGCAGTTAGTTAAACTATTTAATAATCAAATTTTCTATAAATTTGTACCTGTTTTGTATTACGCTGAATTACACCGTAGACGAGCATGTTGTAAAATGAATGGATGGATGATTCAGCTGCGGTCGCCATCTTCTGGTGAGACACAGGAATCTTGCACTCTTACAGTGCATTATGGGTTATCTCTAGCCATTGAGTGTACCTTGGTTGTATACTTGTTTTGCGGTGCATTGTGGGATTGAATGAGTGCACTTGAGAACGTCCAATATAGTTTAAAAAACCACTAAAAATGGCTGTCCCCTATAGGGGGCGATTTTGGATAAACGGAGGCTGATCGGAACGAAACTCAGTGGACCTGTTTGACTCACAGCCCCAAAGGTCTGTGAGGATTTGAAAGAAATCTGGGGGCCCACTGGGGGGCAATATCACATTTTTCAAAAGGCATAAACAATTCTACATTGCATAGTTTTTGTACATACATGAAATATTTGTATCATATGAAAAAACTCATTCTGTGTTCATTCATTCTGGACAACTTTGCCTCTAGAACCGCTGTTATCAATCAAATCATTAAAATTGTTAAATGATTGAGAAGATGTAAAAAAAACTACTTTTGCAAACTAGTCCTATTTTTTTTTTTTTTTTTGCACAATCTGAAAAAATAAAATAAAAAATTGCAGTACAATTCTCTGGACTCTCTAGGTCAATAATTATCAAAAATGTTGAAATGTACCCTTTGGGAAGCTATAATGGGGTTGTTTATTAAAGGGGCCTGTCCAAATTTACCTAAAATCCTATAAAGCCTAAAGGAAAACTTCACAAAACCTGGTGAATCCATGCGACAGGTGATTCTAAACAAGCACGCAAGTACAGGAACTTGCTACTGACAGTACATACACTGATATGCTGCTGTGAGTATTTAAGACATAGTGCTGCTGCACAAATAGGATATCTAATAACCCATAGTAGATCTATACAGGTGGAGCTGGGGAGGTGGAGGGTTTCAGAGGAACTCTGAAAGCGTGCTGCAAAATGCGCTATTAAATGCTAACCAGCCATAAATGTAAAGGAGCAAGCTTATTGGCTGCGTTTGCAAACATGAACCAATAAGCTTGTGCAAAGTAGTTTAACACTGTGAATATTATCAATTTGCATTAACGACCCATCAGTCTGCGCCATCTAGAGTTTCGTGACCTTGGTATTTATTTTACCTGTACACTTTATGTTGGAAACTGGTATTTGTTTTTATATTATTTTAATTTATTATCATAATCATAAACACACATTGCTTTGTAAATAGTTGTTACACTTGGTTATTCTTCTAGTTATTTACCTACAGCGGCTAATGAATCTAACGAAGAAAACCGCTTACTTACTACGTTGCATAGATTATACTGAGGTGTTTGCAGTAGACAGTGTGCTAGTATTTCAGTCTTGGCCTGTGTGTGCCATCTGTGTGTGTGTTGGGGTGCTTTACTGAAGGCCTCATTTGCTGAGAGAGAGGACGCTTTCCACTGAGCCAAGGCCAGAGGTTGCTTAATTATTAACTGCCACCCCTCAACGCCACCCTCAAATAACAAGGGTTTGAATTAATTATTACACTTATAGGTTTGTGCCCATGACCGACGGCTAACAATGTGTTTTGTTTGCAGGAACGACAGCCTGCTGTGATTTTAGCACATGTGCATGTTCGTTATCTCTGGGCAATTAAATCGTAGACTCCTGATCATAAGGTTACTTTACTTTTAATGAGTTGTCTCTGTGTGCGCTGTGGACTCTTGGAAACAATCAGAGAGGCGCACTTCACCACGCACAAAACGCAAGCCGCCTGTTCCAGCACGTTTCAAGCCTTATTGTGAGGGCTATGTGAAAGAAAGAGTGTTTGTGTAATACCCTCTCGCAGGGGCTGTGCACCTCTCCCTGATTGTTTTATGGGGAGAGGGTAGGGTGCATTTCAGAGAAGACGTGTAAAGGTTGCTCCATAAATCTCCAAAACGCCCCTGAAATTTGGACCCGGTGCTATCAGCGCCTTCTGCTTTTACTGGAGGGTGAATAAAACACCCTATTGGAGGAAGGAGATAAGATAAACTATTGTAAAAGGGGCACTCTGCCGTGCCTGTTTGCTCTTCTAAATTTAAAGCAGGTGTGTTCATGGCACCTAGTGACCTTGGTTCGATTGGCACTCTGCAGAGAATGGGTGACAAACATGGGTGTGACCTCAAGAGAGAATGAGTAATGTAACCCTTGCCTTAAAGAAACAGTTCACCCAAAAATGAACATTCTGGTATTATTTACTCACCCACATGTAGCTCCAAACATGTTTGACTTTCTTTCTTCCATAGAACACTAAAGAATAAATATTGCAGAATGTCCACAGCGCTGTTTTTCGTTGTGGGTGGTGTAACTTTCGAGGACCGAAAAGGACAAAACAGCACTTTTTAAACAAAAAAGGGACACAACTCATGCATATTCCAAATGTATTTCAAATCCTAATTTCTTTATTTTATTTTTTTATTTTATTTAATAAATGAAGAAAGGGTTGTAAGACCAGTGACAACTTTTTTTTTTCACAGAGCTATAATTAATTTTCTGAGCTATCATCTGTGGGTTTCAGTAGTATAGTATAGTTGTATATAGATGAGAACCAGCTTAGTAGTTTCTCTCACCTTTTTTATTTTAGATATTTGTTTAAATTGATAAATCAAGGGTCAAGCATTGTATAGAATTAAGTTGGCTTGAGAAAATCGTTCTATAAACATGCTATAGGCTAATAATGCTAGAAACAAGGTAGCATCATGATGACAACATGCTTATCACGTTAGCAACATGCTAATCATGCTAGCAACATGGTAACAATATGTTAGTCAACCTAAAAACATGTTGATCATGCTAAAACATGCTAGCAACATGTTAAATCATTTTAGCAATGTGCTAAATCATGCTAACAATAACTAAGCGACACTACCAGTCAAAAGTTTTTGAACAGCAAGATTTTTTTATTTTTTTTAAAGAAGTCTCTTCTGTTCACCAAGCCTGCATTTATTTGATTAAAGTACAGCAAAAACAGTACAATTTTGAAATATTTTTACTATTCAGAATTTTCTATCTGAATGTATTTTAAAATGTAATGTATTCCTGTGATTTCAAAGCTAATATTCTGATTTGCTGCTCAAAAAACATTTATGATTATTATTATTATGATGAAAACAGCTACGTAGAATTTTTTCAGGTTTCTTTGATGAATAGAAAGTTCTGAAGAATAGCATTTATCTGAAATAGAAATGTTTTGTAACATTATAAATGTCTTAATCATCACTTTTAATCATTTTTAAAGCATTCTCGCTAAAATAAGTGTTCATTCTATAATTTTTCAAAATAATAATATTTTAAAAATTATACTGACTTCAAGCTTTTGAATGGTAGTGTATAACGTTACAAAAGCTGAACTTTGAATTATATTCATCAAAGAATCATGAAAAGAATCCAGATTTTTTACAAGTATATTCAAATAGAAAACTGTTATTTTAAATTGTAAAAACATTTACATTTTTTATTGTACTTTGGATCAAATAAATGCAGGCTTGGTGAGCAAACATTAAAAATCTTTTACTGGTAGTGTATCTATCTAAAATTTCAAACTTCAAGCTTTTACAATTGCTTCAAACTTTCAGACTTGGCTTTCTCAAGCCAACTTCAAAGTTTGTTCTCAAACTTTAATCATCTAGTTTATAAAATTACTTCTTTTCTTTTGCCTATTTTGCATGTTCGTTATAGGTTAAGCTAATGGTTAACTCAAGAAAATGCTCAAAAATGACCAAGGGCTCATGAGTCTTAATAATAGTCAAAACAGAATACATGTGAATGCCACAATAATACAAAATTGGGAAAAAATTGAAATTGGTCTTTTTTTTTTTACCTCAGAAAAGAACAAGAGGACAAGAGGAAGAGAACAAAGGGTTTATCAAATTCAAACAACTAACAATATTTACACAATGTAGAGTAAGAAAAATCCATATTATTTAAAAACTGTTTTATATGCTAATTCCTGATTTGTGAAGACCTGTCATCTGAAAGGTCAAGGGACATGTTTGCCACAATATTTTGAGAATGATACAGCCCCAGTCACCTTTATAAAAAAAAAAAGAGCACCATTGGAATTCTTCAATAAATCATATTTTGTGTTCCATGGGAGACAGTATTATCATTTTTGGCTGAACTTTTCCTTTAATATGTGGGCTTTTGGAAAAATAGCTGGCCGTATTAAGAGGCAAATAAGCTTAAAAATAAAACAGTGTTGACCTTTGGCACATTTTCTGTTAATATCAGTGTGATGTAGCTCTAGAGAAGGACCCATTAGAAAGAGTCGTGAAAGGCACAGATGTGAGATTGAGGGATAGAGGAAAGGCGGGATAACATGGGATCACCCGGTGACCCAGCTGTTGGTCACAAACAGATGTGAGTTTAGCACAGATGTTGAAAGGGTTGTTAGAAGTAAGTCCCACCACTCCCATCCCAACCGGTCTGGAGGATCAGCCGTATGGGTCTGTACATTATTACTCGGCCTCTCTGTATCTCTTCTTCACTGCTACTGAAAACCCTCTTATTAATGTTAATGAGGCCTGCGCCAAGGCTTTTACACTTTTAACCCTCATCCGGTTCAATCAGTAATCTCATGGACTCTTAGCAAGGGTGACTGATCTCATATTGTACAGAATGCATAAAACCACAAAAAGTATTCTCGTAGCTTCAAAAATACTAATGTCACATTGACTGTTTTAATGATGTCCTTACTACCTTTCTGGGCCTCAAACTTGGTAGTTACGTTGATGTCTATGCAGGGTCAGAAAGCTGTCGGATTTCATCAAAAATATCTTAATTTGTCTTCCGAAGATGAAGGTCTTACAGGTTTGGAATGACATGAGGCTGCAACATACAACGACTAATGTCGGGTGAAATCCTTTTTTAGATAACCATCCGATGTAATACCTCGTCATATATCTGTTGTAACAGCAAACCTATTAGTCATACAGGATTAAACTGTAGTCTGTAGGTAAACTTACACCACATACGCTGTGCGCTGATACGCTTCAGTCAATAGCAATCATCAGGATCCTTTCCTCTTTGCCAGAGAACTTCCTGTTTTTTCCGTAAGAAGTGCTGCATAAGTACTGATATCTTAGACCCTCTTTCTCAGCACTGGGAGACTCGCGCATTAGCGCAAGTGGGTTTGTGTGTAATTCTGCCCCCTACCCGCTGAGATGATTGGACGTTGTGTGGTGCTGAAGGGAAATTAGATCAGATAATGCTTTCCTACAATTTTGTGTCTGACCCACAACCGAGCCACACACACACACACACACACACACACACACACACGTGCAGCGACACCTGTAGATTTCATCCAATCAATGACATGAGCCATTTATATTCAACATGAGCTACCAATTAAAATTCCTTTCATTAAATAAGTTCATGTTTCCACTTTAACAGCTCCCTAGTTTATCTTTCAATGAAGACTTGCATCAGCGGATGCACCTGATAAACCGTCAGCCATGCGGTTTCCGCAATGTTTCATTTGTAACGATTTGTGACATCTCCTGCCCCGAGCAAAGAAGAAAAAACACTTGACTATCTTGAACGTCTCCACTGATCTTGGATGATCAAAGCTAATGTTGAGATAGATGTACTTACCTGAATTAAAGCTGCTGTACTAGCATAATTAACTACATTAAAGCTAGTCATCAATGATATGGCAGTTACAATAGCAAGTCTTTGTTAGTCTCCTCTAGCGGTAGACGCACAGGGATTGTCCTCTTAAACCAACAGTGGGGGCTTAGCCTCAGAAACTAAATTGCCTAATGGTATTAGCACTAATTATAAAACTGCTACTAAATTTACCACGGCTGAATGGAACAGCGTTAGTCTTCTAAACTGAATTTTCATTATCATCGCTTCAGCTTCAAGAAATTATTCCTATATGCTGATTTGCTCCTCGAAAAACATTGAGAACGCGTAACTCAGCATAGCCTGTATCCAATTGTCCTGTTTTTGAGGTTAACAGTAGATGCACTTTGCAGCGTTGTCTGAAGACACAAAGCCGTCCAGTAAAAGCACAAGGTCTCTGTAAACAGCAGCTCTCTGTTTATTGCTCTGTAGACTTTTCTGTCCCTGACAATGTGAGGCCATTTTCATTTTCACCTTCACTGTTCCCCTCCCTTTCTCCCCTCTGTCCTGATTCCTCCACAGTTTATCTCCCAAGCAGCCTTGAAGACGAGGTCGGTTGGAACGTGTGTGTCTGTGTCTGTGTTTTAGGGTTATGACTTGGTTTAATCCCCATCACACACAGATATCATTCTTAAAGGCGGCATCGGATGCGAAATTCACTTTTACGTAGTGTGTGCATATAAAAGTCTTAGCACCCTATAATGAAAAAAATCCATTGACATTTTTTTATCATCCCCAAAAAACCTAAACGGTCTCAATTATCAAGCCATTTTGATTTCCCCCCACCCACAACTGCTGATAGACTGTCCCGTATTACCATTTTCCACTACCTTAGCCAGTTGTATGCTGTCTGCTGTTTTCTCCATTCTTGAGCAGCTGTAGTGACAAAAATGTCTTGTAAGCAATGCAGGTGTTTTGGAGTTGGATGTAAAAATGAACATAACAGCCTTCATTTTTTCCTGACATCAGAATCACTGAGGACACAGTGGATTAGTTTTATTTTTGATTGTAATGCGTCACTGAATACACAAATAAACAAATAAGAGCGAACAGTAGCTCATTATCATTTAAAGAGACGTGCACTGAAACGGCTCACTGTAAACAGAGCTGTTTCTGACATAGTAAAAAGGGTGTTCTTTCACACGGCCATTGAGGATTTATACCAAAGTATTTTGCAGACATTTCATGATAACCCTAAAGAAACCAACTTGTGAGAAATGGGTACCCTTTAAAGGGGTCATCGGATGCCCATTTTCCACAAGTTCATATGATTCTTTAGGGTCTTAATGAAAAGTCTCTAACATACTTTGGTTAAAAATTCTCAAAAGAAGTGTAAAATAAACACCCTTTTACCTTGTCAAAATCAGCTCTGCAAAAAATCAACTCATTTTATCGCATGGGCCCTTTAAATGCAAATGAGCTCTGCTCACCCCGCCCCTCTCTGCTGAAGGATTACGAGCTGTAATGTTTACTTTAGCCACATTTAGCCACGTTTAGCCACGTTTATCGGTGAACTTGCAAACAAGCACATTATAAAGAAAGGCCATTTGCAAAGATGCATAAAAACCCCTTATACTCACTTCTGCTGTGTGTGAAGCTGCATCACGAATGATTCACACAAACATAGATGCATATGTAGATCGGGATCTACGCTTTTTCTTTTAAAAAAGCAAAAGTAACGTTGTCCTCTGTGTCTTCAGCGGCTCAGATGTCAGTAGTAAATGACTACTGCTTTGTTCATTATTACATCCAACAACAGAACACCTCAATCGCTCAATTAGAGTCTTCCTCTGCGCCTGAGTCGAAACAATGGCGATTAGAGTCTTACTGTTTTAGTTCGGTGAGGGCGGGTCTAAGGTAAAGCGCTCATGTCAATCAACTGTGTTTCGTCACAACGACAAGAAGCTGAGAATGACCTGATTTTAAAAAGGGGATATTACATTTAAAGATTAAAAAAATACCACTGGGTGGATTTTTATCATTGTAGGTTGGTTGTGTACACAAACTGCCAACACACATTAATGTTCAAACAACATAAAAGTTAGTTTTGCATCTGATGACCCATTTATTATACGTCTGTGTCAGCTTTATACCATTACATACTGTCATACCTGTAACTCGAAGCTAATTTAGTTTATTCCTACTGTATATAGAGGGCTGTAATCAGAGATTGAGGGGGTCTCCTGACAGATGATCAATATGGTGTTTTCATTGGGTGATTCATAAACATTCTATTAGCCAATAAAGTGAAAATTGTAGTTTTGTACAAATTCACATAAAGCAGTAAGTACTTAATTAAACATTACTAGAAAATAAGCTGATTTATTGCTCTCCTGCATTGTAAGAGTTTAGACAATGTTGTGTGTGCAAAACATATAACAACTCTTTCAATGTCAAGTAGACACAGGAGATGAATAAAGACGTGCAAAACTAAAATGTTTTTAAAAATGACTAGATGGTTTTATACACACATATCCTTTCGTATTTTGCCTGCTATTCTCTACAGACATTTCTTTTCTTCACTCTTAAAGATGAGTTCACTCCAGAATTAAAGTTTTCTGATTGTTTACTCACCCCCATGTCATCCAAGATGTTCATGTCTTCCTTCCTTCAGTCGAAAAGAAATTAAGGTTTTTGAGGGAAAACATTCCAGGATTTTTCTCAATGATACAATGATAAAATACCAGTGGTATTTTTTTTATCTTTAAAAGTAATATCCCCTTTTTAAAATCAGGTCATTCTCAGCTTCTTGTCGGTGTGACGAAACACGGTTGATTGACATGAGCGCCTTACCTTAGACCCGCCCTCACCGAGCTGAAACGATCGCCATTGTTTCGACTCAGGTACAGAGGAAGACTCTAATTGAGCGATTGAGGTGTTCTGTTGTTGGATGTAATAATGAACATAGCAGTAGTCATTAGAGGTCGACCGATATTGGTTTTTACCGATACCGATAGCTAGATTGGACCACACTGGCCGATACCGATTAATTAACCGATAGTTTTTGAAAATAGATACTGAACAGCAACTAAAATACTGCTCTGCTAGTTTTAAAAAAGTAATAAACCATACTTTGTAAATTAATAAAAATATTAATTTTAATTATATATTGATCATTAAAGTTATTTCATAGTTCATTAATGTTAACAAAATAACACCCTAACAAGGAATAACACTTCTATTCTACAGCTTTCATCAATCTTAGTTGATGTTACAAATGGGCTCATTGTAAAGTGTTATTTCATATTAACAGTAGGGGTGGAAATCTTTACGTTTCAACAATATATAAAATTGCAGTTTCTATGCTTTTTGTTTGTTTATATTTGGAATCTCTGTATGTTAGTACTGCCTTATTAAAATTAAGATTCAATTTAATTACGATTTTCAATAACAACTAAATATAACCATGCATCACATTCTCAGTTTTCAATATTACTGCGCATGGCTACATTTTTATATACATTTTATATAATTTATTTTTGAGCAAAATTTACTTTATTTTTTATTATATAAGCAGGCTACTTTTAAACCAATTACTTATTTAAAATAAGTGTTCAAGTATCCAAAAGTTAACAGACAATAGTTATTTTTTCCTTTCGTTTGATTATTACTGATGAGATCATTGACAGTGGCCGCTTTAACAGGCTGCATTCAAACGAATGCACAGATCTATTTCGATATATCAGATGCCCTGCTCTGAAAACATAACTGACTGTTTGTACATCAGTTTCGTATAAAAGTATTCGAAATGGCAAGTGCATTTAACCGCATCTGCAATCGAGCTTTTTAGGACGAACACAAATTGCAAGTGAAAGTCTGTCAGTGCGCGAGTTTTGTGCATCTAATATACTGCATTACAAACGGCAGAAATGAAGGCACATGTAAAGTAAAAAACTGCGGGTGGAAGCACGCACTGTCAAGCAATGCACACGAGTCTCACAGTGCAAATTCTGTGCAATGAAGCCAGCCGCGTTTCAGGCGCTCACGCGTGCCATATGCGGGGAAAAACACAAGCTCCTTGAAGAGAGGGTTGCGATGCATTGGATGCAGCGCTGCGTTGCGCGGACAACTCGCAGGTAGGCTAACACACACAGGATGCGTCGTGTAGTTCAAGCAGAAATCTAAAACAGTTTATTTAATCACCAAATGGGCAAATGTTTACTTCAAGAATGATTAAAAAAGCGGCAAAGATTAGTTTAAACAACAGATCAAACTGAAAGAGAAAGTACGATCTATATTGTTGTAGCCATTTAAGAAAATGTGTTATCTGTTTTACATTTATGTTTAAATATTATTTGTTTGTGTTTTGTTTCAGTTTAATCTGTTAATTACGAAAGAAGTGTGTGTAATTTGTAAATGTCATAAAGGACGTGGTATGAATTGGACGGCAATACGCCGGGAGAATTGGAGAGGGTCAGACACAATTGTTGACCACTTCCACTTCCACTTCCATTTGTGGAAAATCCCTTTTTAAACGAATTTCGTTTTGTATAATTTTTATCTTAATTTTGAATACATATTTTTGTTGATCAGTTATTAAAATCAAGTAAGAACAAAGAAAATTGCATTGTGAAATAAAGTGCGTAACAAGATGCAAACCTACCATGCTTCCGCGGCCTGAAGAAAAGGCTAAAACATAAATTATAGCTCTATATGAAGCATACAGACTTTATTAGAGCTACAGAAATACGAATTTATCACTTAAATGCACAATCTTCCAGCAGGGTCAAGCCTTTATAAACATTACATATCTGTCCCAAATTGTTGTTAATGTAAAACTGTGAACGGCGCGCTGTGGCGCAGCAGGCTTCTGTAGGCTGAATGAACACGGTTTGCTTTCTCACATCAAGTCTTTAAATCTGCAATTTTGCTGGCTACAAATATGACCAACTGGATATAAATCAATGCAAATATATGGTAACAATCCTGAAATTTAACATTGGTGTCTGACTTAACCTCTCATACTCTATGACAGCGGAGCGGAGCGTGAGCCACTTCAGCAAAGAACGCAATCCGGAAAAACTATCGGCATGGATTTTTGCCGATAACCGATAGTTCAGCCAATCAACTATCGGTGCCGATTAATCGGCAAAACCGATACATCGGTCGACCTCTAGTAGTCATTTACTCCCGACATCTGAGCCGCTTAAGAGGCAGAGGACGTTACCTTCATTTTTACATATGCATCTATGTTTGTGTGAATCATTCGTAATGCAGCTTCACCCACAGCAGAAGTATAAGGGGTTTTATGCATCTTTGCAAGTGGCCTTTCTTAAAGGAACACTCCACTTTTTTTGGAAATAGGCTCATTCTCAGTCGTTCTCCTGTTCTGGCGATATCACTTTTAGCATAGCTTAGCATAGATCATTGAATCCTATTACACCAATAGCATCACGTTCAAAAATGACCAACAAGTTTCCATATTTGTCCTATTTAAAACTTGACTCTTCTGTAGTTATATCGTGTACTAAGACCGGCGGAAAATGTAAAGCTGCGATTTTCTAGGCCGATAAGATTAGGAACTACGCTTCCATTCCGGCGTAATAGTCAAGGAAGTTTGCTGCCGTAACATGGCCGAAGCAGGCGCAGTAATATCACACAGCACATGTGCAAATGCTAACCTAGCTGGAAACTAATTTCAGGCGCTGTGTGATATTACTCCGCCTGCTGCGTCCATGTTACGGCAGCAAACTTCCTTGACTATTACGCCGGAATGCGAGTGTAGTTCCATCTTATCGGCCTAGAAAATCGCAGCTTTACATTTTCCGCCGGCATTAGTAGACAATATAACTACAGAAGAGTCAAGTTTTAAATAGGACAACTATCGAAACTCGTTGGTCATTTTTGAACTTGATGCTATTGGTCTAATAATAGGATTCAATGATCTATGCTAAGCTATGCTAAAAGTGATATCGCCAGAACAGGAAAACGGCTGAATGGATTTCAAAACGGTAAAACTCAACTTATTAACTCGGGGGGAGTTGGAGAATGAGCCTATTTCCAAAAAAAGTGGAGTGTTCCTTTAATAATGTGCTTGTTGGCAAGTTTCACCGATAAACGCAGATAAATGCAGCTAAACGTGGCTGAAGTAAACATTACAGCTAGTAATCTCTCAGCAGAGAGGGGTGGGGCATGCGGAGCTCATTTGCATTTAAATGGCCTTGCAATAAAATGAGCTGATATTTTGCAGAGCTGATTTTGACAAGGTAAAAGGGTGTTTTTTACACGACTATTGAGAATTTTTAACCAAAGTATATTAGAGACTTTTCATTAAGAACCTAAAGAATCATATGAACTTGTGGAAAATGGGCATCCGATGACCCCTTTAAATTGTTGTTTTTTAATAAATTTTTTTTGAAAAACAAGACAAAACTGTAAAAAGCACATGTTGGCTATTTCATTTATGCAATGGTAAAAAAAAAATCGGCAAAATACATGGGGAAAAACATGAAAAACTGTCTTTTGGCCCAGTGTTCAATTTTGTTCAGCTTAGGCCAAGAATTTTTATTTCGGTGCATCCCTAGGTAAAAGGTCAGAGATGTGAGACAAAAAGTCACAATTCTTTATATATATATGTATGTATGTATGTATGTATGTATGTAAATTATGTGGTGGAAATAAGCTACCAAACAGTAAAGAACCTCTGTTTTTAAATGTCAGTCATTTTTAATGTAACCAGAAATGTAGCAAAACTGACATAGGGAATAATCATGGTGGCACCCAATAGTTGTTCAGGAAACTTGTGAATAGTTTAGATAGATGGTTTACATCCTAGTTGCGCAGTCAAGTCCAAATAAAGGGCTCCTATTTGTGTTCTCTTCTGTCCACCCAGCAGCACACCTCCTCCTCCTTGTCCTCTTCTCCTGATTTCGTCTCCTCCCCCATCAGCATCCCAGTGATGCGGCATTGCCCCATCAGCACGCCCACCCGACGATGGTGCCAATACCACTCACACACAAAGCATCCCGGCACTCTGACCAGCCTGCCTCATTTCTTTTGTCTATCCATCAAAGATATGTGGCTCAAATTTTTGGTGTCTATAAAACACAGTTCTGTTCTCATTGTATCCACTTTTGCACCTGTATTCAATTTTGGTTTATTCCCATAATGCACCTGTTCCGCACGCAATCGGCCCACTATGTAAATCGGCAGCATGGTAATTTCCTGCAGTCTGAATCAGCCGTGTCTGGACTCAAATTAAAGATGCATATGGAATGTCCTTTAGAAATGCATCTGGAGACGCAACCGTCTGCATCATTCTGCCCACTCACCGCGGCGAGTCAGACTGGGGCGTTCTCAGCCGACAGGCAGCGGTCTGGAGGGAGGGAGGCGCAGCATATGGAGGTATGGAGGAGTGTTTGTACGCCAAACAAAGAAAATGAAAAACTGTTTTCCACATTGGTGCACAGGCTCCAACCTGAGCAAAAGACAAAGACTGAAAGGAGGTGTGTGTGCGTGTGTGTGTCTTAAGACTCTAAAGGCGAGTCCTTGGTTTGGGCGACGTTGTCTAGCACTGCCTCGGGCTGGAGCAGGATAGTGTTACAGATAGAAAACAAAGGTCGCATACTCAAACTTTTCTTCGGTTCAGCCTTTACTGGCTGTTTTGTGTAGATAGGTTGTCGATAAGCCGCAGCACCTGTGTGAATGTAAATGAGACTGTTGTCTAATAGAATCCAGAGGCCTTGACTGGCTGTCACAGGTCATAAAGACTTCATAATGACTGCTGGATTGCGGCGGGCTGCAGTAAAGGTGCTATCAGTGTGTTGTTGCTAATGGGCCGCGTGGACCCAAAATAACCACGCTGCGCTGTTCCCACATCACTTCTGTTCTGACTCTCAATCACACGCTGAATAACAAAACGTCTCTTTATGCAGACCACCCCCCCCCACACACACTGAGAATATTCAGTCTACAGAACTGCTGTGTTTACTCACTCTGTCTTTATGCATTTCTGATTTCTTCTTTCTGAATTTCTTTAGTTCAGCATTTCTTTCTATATTTCTTTCTTTTTTCTGCAATTTTTTCTACATTTCTTTTTCTTTTATCACTTTATTTCTACCTTTTTTTCTGCATTTCTTTCTGCTTCCTTATTTTCAAAATTTCTTTAGTTCTGCATTTCTTTTTGCTTTCTTTCTAAATTTCTTTATTTCTCTCTGCATTTTTCTTTATTGCTTTCATTCTGAATTTCTTTCTGCATATTTCTGAATTTCATTATTTTTCCCTGCATTTCTTTTTACATTTATTAATTTCTTTATCACTTTCTTTCTGCATTTTGTTCAGCTTTTTTCATTTTCCTTTCTGAATTTCTTTCTTATGAATTTCATTATTTTCATTTTTTAGCACTGCATTTCTTTCTGCTTCATTCTTTTTGAATTGTTTTAGTTTTGTTATTTTTTCTGTATTTCTTTGTAAATGTCTTTATTTCTCTAATGCATCACTTTCCTATTGCATTTCATTCCAGGTTTTTCTTTGTTTCAGAATTTCTGCATTTCTAATTTTCTTTCTCAAATTCTTCCTTAATTTTTTTCTGCCTTTCTTTTTTATGCATTTCTTAATTTCTTTAGATCGGCACTTCTTCGTTCTGTAGTTCTTTTTTCTGAATTGTTTAGTTCTGTATTTCTTTCTACATTTATGATTTTTTTTTCTGCAGAAAGAATTTTAGAAAAAAACAATTCAGAAAGAAATTTAGGAAGAAATGCAGAAAATAAGATACAGAAAGAAACGTGAAAAAGAAATGTCTGAATTTCTCTTTTTATGAAATTCTTTCTTTTTGAATTTCTTAAGTTCTGCATTTCTTTCTTTCTGCATTTTTGTATTTTTTTGTAATTTCAAAATTTCAAATTTCTTTCTTTCTGCATCCTTTTTTTTTGCATTTCTTCCTAAATTTCTTTTGACTTTTTTCTTGTATCTTTCATCCTGCATTTCTTCCTAATTTCTTTCAGAATTTCTTACTTTCTGCACGTCTATCTGCATTTCAATCTATATTTATTTCTGCATTTTTCTTGCCTTCTGGGTTTCTTTTTACAGCTCTTTCTGTTTGCATTTTTTCAGCCTGAATGATATAAATGATATTTATATTTTGGAGGTTAGGCTATCACTTTTTGTACCAATTAGCTGAAAAGCTGAAACATTTCCCTAGCCTTAAGGACCAGATGATCAGAGAAACTTAGGGTTGCACTGTATTGACCTGGGGGAGCAAGTTAAGCATCTTAACCTTTTTTCTGTCTACAAAAATATACTTTTGCTTTAAGACAGTCATGATTGTTATCAAAATAGAAGCACAGTGGTGGCTTTTTTATAGTGGGGATTTAAGGCATAATCTTTTTCACCTCCATGTGTCTGCAGACAGTGTTTCTGCACACACACACACCCTACCCATCCTCCTCCATTGCAATCCATTAAAATGAAAGAGGCTGTTAGTCATTAAGAAAAAGGGAGAGGAGAAGAGGCTTTGTGTCATATGGGTCCAAATAAAAGGCTGCTACCTCTGTCTGACTGTGCCTCCTCCTCCTCCGCTCTCTATATCCTCTCCTCCCCCCATCACCATCTCTGGGATGCGTACTGACCCATCAGCATCCAACACAGACTCTAAACAGGAACTCAGGACAGCGTGGCTTGCTCTGGACTCTGCTTCAGCGGTATGCAGTCATTCTGCCACTTCAAAAGATGTTGTGCATGTCTGTGCATGTAACCTTAGTTGTGAAAACCCGAGAATTTGAAATAATTTGTCAAGTACATGATTGCGGTAATTAGGATTCCACTGGAAGCTTGTCGATGTCACGGCCGGGTCTTCGTCAGGCACGCACTGTTTGTTCCTCGCGCCGCAGGCTATAATAAAAGCGAGTGTGAGTGCGCGTGCTCGCGGGGCGGATGGAGTGGGTGACACGGGGTGAGAGAAAAGGTGGAACTTGCCACTCCCACTCCTACGTATTCGCCGGTTTAATCGCTTCTTAGACTCGCAAAGACGAGAGGAGCCACAGGCTGTGTCTGCACTCTCATGTGACCTCCGAGTTATGTGGGCTGCTCTGACTGCAACTCATCCACAGCTACTGGCAAACACACACAGTTGTGTGAATTTTAACAGGTTAAGCCGGTGAGTGTGCGCACGGGGACGTCTTTCTGACGTGACATTTAACGAGCGTGCAAAGTAGTCGCTGAGGTAGCTAAAGTGCTTCTCCCAAGTGTGCATTTTCCTCCATTTCTGGCAGCACTGCTTTGGTCTCATTAGGGCTGTCGTGATTATGAAATTTTGTCTAATGATTAATTGTCATAAAGATAATTGCACTTAATAATATGTTTTGTTAATGTCACTTAAAGTATAAACTTAAAGGAGAAGTTCACTTCCAGAACCAAGAATTTACAGATAATTAACTCACCACTTTGTCATCCAAGATGTTCATGTCTTTCTTTCTTCAGTTGTAAAAAAAATAAAATAGTTTTTTGAAGAAAACATTTCAGGATTTCTCTCAATATAGTGGACTTCTATGGTGCCCCCGAGTTTGAACTTCCTAAAGGTA
The DNA here is from genome assembly GCF_049309525.1 of Garra rufa. NCBI lineage: Eukaryota > Metazoa > Chordata > Actinopteri > Cypriniformes > Cyprinidae > Garra > Garra rufa. Next base: position 18,023,145 of record NC_133378.1, read on the forward strand.
GTTTAAATGGAAGAAAGGTCTTATCTAGTGAAACGATCGGTTATTATCTAAAAAAAATGACAATTTCTATACTTTTTAACCTCAAATGCTTGTCTTGTCTAGCTCTGCGTTTCAAGACAGTTAGGGTATGTCGAAAAAACTCCTATCTCATTTTCTCCTCTAACTGCAAAATCAAAAAGTGAATGTGCAACGAAGATAAAACACCCTTTACAAAAAAAAAAAAGGTAAAACAGCGATGTAGGATGATTTTGAAGTTGAAGGAGAAATTGAGATGGGAGTTTTTCTGTCTTGAACCAGAATACACAGAGTTTACGCAAAGCTAGACAAGACGAGCATTTACATTTAAAAGGCATATAAATTGTCATATTTTTTTAAAATAACCAATTGTTTCGCTAGATAAGACCTGTCTTTCTCGGCTGGGAACGTTTAGAGCCTTTTGAAGCTGCATTTAAACTGCATTTTGAAAGTTCAAACTCACAGGCACCATAGAAGTCCACTTTATGGACAGAAATCCTGAAATGTTTTCCTCAAGAAACATAATTTCTTTATGACTGAAGAAAGAAAGACATAAACATCTTGGATGACAAGGGGGTGATGACAAGGTGTACATTATCTACATTTTTGTTCTAAAAGTGAACTTCTATGAAGTTTCAATATTCATTTATTTGTGTTGTGATGTTATATTGTTATATTTTGCAGTATTTTTAAAGAAAGAAATACTTTAAATATTTAACGAGGATGCATTAAATTGACTTCTGAAGGATCATGTGACATTGAAGACTGGAGCAATGGCTTCTAAAAATTCAGAATTGTCACTGTAGGAATAAATTACATTTTAAATATATATTCAAATAGAAAACAGTTTTAAATTGTAATAATATTTCACAATTGTACTGTTTAACTGTATTTTAGATAAAATAAATGCAGCCTTGGTGAGCATAAAGACTTTTAGAAACATCAAACAATTTTACACACACATTTGATAGTATAGTAGATAGTATATTGTACTATATACAAATATTTAATATTTCATATAATATTTTATATATTCTATATTATTTTATAATGAATTATAATAATATAATTATACACTGCAGTTAAAAAGTTTGGGATGTTTTTTTTTAAAGAAGTCTCTTGTACTCACCAAGGCTGTGTTTATTTGATCAAAAATACTGAAAAATCTGTAAAATTGTGAAATATTATTACAATTTAAAACAACTATTTTTTTTATTTTAATGTACCTTAAAATGTAATTTATTCCTGTGATGCAAAGCAGAATTTTCAGCATCATTACTCCAGTCTTTAGTGTCACATGATTCATAATATAAATGTTGGGAACACGTGTGCTACTCAATATTTTTTTGGAAGCAATGATACGTTTTTAAGATTCTTTGATAATTAAAGTTAAAAAGAACTGAATTTATTCAAAAAAACAATAACAATAACAATGTAACAACGTATGTCTTTACTATCACTATCACTTGTCAACTTAACAGATCATTACTAAATAAAAAAAAATAATTTCTTTCAAAAAAAGAAAAGAAAATCTTGAACAGTAATATATATTGTTACAAAACATTTCTGTTTTTTTTGTTTTTTGTTTTTTACTTTTTAATGCTGATTTAATGTTACTTTTTTAATGCTGTTACTTTTTATCCATCAAAGAATCCTGAAAAAAGTATCACAGGTTGCAAAAATTTTTTAACTGTTTCCAACATTGATAACATTGAAGACTGAAGTAATAATGCTGAAAATGCAGCTTTGTATCACAGGAATCAATTCTTTTTTTAAATATATTAAAATAGAAAACTGTTTTATGCAATAATATTTCACAATATTACAAATTTTTTCTGTATTTTTGATCAAATAAATGCCTTGATGAGCATGAAAAACATTAAAAATCATACTGATCCCAAACTTTTAAACATTAGTGTATATGAAAACGACAGTATAATTATTAGTGTTAAAATAAAGTAAGACCAAAGCACTTGTGTATACTTGCATGAATGTGACGTGAAGGTTGCTGAGTCCACTTCACAATGTGTATTTCATGGCATTTCTATATCAACTTGAGACTAAAAGCTATATGTAGTAGGAGTTGAAAATGCACAGCATGTGTGGTTATTTCAGATGATCACAATCGGATCAAACAATCGTCGTAAGCATCTTATAAGAGCTCAGGAAGGGGGGAACAGAGGTGCAGAGACAAGAGAGGTTTCTTTATGGCTCTCTGTTGGCATGTGGGAGGCTGTGCTGGGGGGAGCAGCTCTCACCCTTTCAAGGCCACAGAGAGAGACAGATAGAGATGGAGGGAGGGGAGTTAGAGTACTATAATACACTACAGCAGCTCAACATGCCTACATTACCCAAGGAGAGGATGTGGAAAGGACAGTCGGGGATGGAGCAGGAGAAAAAGAGGGTTGTAGGTCATGTGGCTTGATTTGGAAGGAGGGAAGAGGGGAATAGAGGAGAGAGATAATGAGAGATGATTCAGTAGATGGGCGATCAGAGTAACTAGAAAGGAGAGGACAGCATTTAGCTCTGAGGGATTGCGTGTGTCTGTGTGTGCACTTAAAATCCTGGATCTCAATTGAAGACGTTTAAAAAACTCTAATACATGTTTATTAAGCATCAAAATCAGATTATCAAATTAGATAATTTCTGAAAGATCATGTGACACTAAAGACTGGAGTAATGATTTAGCTTTTTTAAATTTTAAAAATATTAAAATAGAAAACTTTTAAATTGTAATACTATTTTACAAAATTACTATTTTACTCTATTTTTGATCAAATAAATGCAGCCTTGGTGAGCGTAAGAGACTTCTTTCAACTTCTTTCATATTTTCATTTCGTCAATATAGTATTAGCTGATGTGCCTAAGAGAGAGAGTGATCCTGCAGTGCGTAATGAGACGGAGAGGTTGAATATTAAACATGATGAGAATTCTAATGGGGAACAGCCGCAGAATGCCAGTGACCCAGATTAAGATCACCTTTCTGCTAAATCTTTTATGAGGAACAAAAATGGGAGCAAATTTAATTTACAATAGAGACAGAGGAGGGATGACCAGAGATGCCAGTGCTGCTGTGGAGGACATTGTAGGATGCTTATCAGTGAATTGGATGTTTTGTGAGCCCATGTTTGTTTGTGAAGTATGCTTAATTTGTCATTTAATTTGTGGATTATGAGGTCCCACAACTATGTTAGTAAGACATCTGACCGCTTTTGTAGGGTCACGGACGACAAGTGTAGAAGAATATGCTTGACGAATAAAACAGCTCAATACAGAATCAATACAGTATTGCTGTCCACACTGTAAGTTTGTTGGACACTTACGGATGAAGCAATTTGGTTGTGTTGCTACCAAATTGTGTAGATTGGGAAATATGTAGGCAAAGCATCAGAGTGGTGTTATCTTTCTTAATAATGCAAAATGCTTAATTAGTGCTAAATTAATATACCAGTCAAAAGTTTTTGAACAGTAAGATTTTTTATGTTTTTTTTAAAGAAGTCTGTTTTGCTTACCAAGCCTGCGTTTATTTAAATTACAGCAAAAACAGTAAAATTTTGAATCATTTTTACTATTTAATTTTACTATTTAACTGTTTTTTATTTGAATATAATGTCACATGATCCTTCAGAAATCATTCTAATATGCTGATTTGCTGTTCAAGAAACATTTATTATTATTATCAATATTTGAGTAAATTTGAGTAAATCGACAGTTGATAAATAGAAAGATCCTCAAAGAAACCTGAAAAAATCTACTTAACTGTATTCAACATAATAATAATAATTTTTGAGCAGCAAATCAGAATATTAGAATGATTTCTGAATCACAGGAATAAATTACATTTTAAAATATATTCAAATAGAAAACAGTAATTTTTAAATAGTAAAAAAATTGTGAAAATATTTTTCAAAATTCTACTGTTTTTGCTGTACTTTGAATCAAATAAATGCAGACTTGGTAAACAGAAGAGACTTCTGTTTAAAAATCTTACTGTTCAAAAACTGTTCTTTTGACTGGTAGTGTAAATATTAATATATGCACAAAAAATATTTGATTAAATAGTACATTTTTGTTTTTGCAGTGAAATTGAGCTATTACATTTTTATAAAAAAATTTACAAATATTTTAATAAAATGTATTACAAATTTCTTTTATCTGATTTTCTGCACTGAAAATCAAATCCACAGACAACAATCCACAGTTTTTGTTTGTTTTTGTTTTTGTTTTTTTTCTATTTTGATGATGATGATGATGATGATGATAAAATTGTTGATTTCCTGAAATCATGCAAACCCTATGGATTATGCACCATTCAAAATTGAAATAAGAATGTTTTTGAAATTTCAAATTCAGGAATTGAATTGTTTCGAATTTGAGTTTGTATATGATGCAAAATCAAAGAAAACAGAATTAAAATGAATTGTAAGTAAAAAAATTTATAAATGCAATAAATGGAAGCGTTATCCAGACATATTTTGATAGATGGCATGAAAAAGCTAAATCATTTTGGAATCAGACTTCATGTTTGCAAAAATGCTCGAATTTGTTTACGATTACTATAAAAAATGATTGTGATTTTAATGGTAAAAGACTGTAAAAATGCTATGGTAAAAACCTATTAATTGGTTAACAGTAAATTCCCCTTTATACAGTGAGAAACTGTAAAGAACATTTTATGTAATTTTATAGTAAAGTACAATTTATATATATACATTTGGTGATTTTGGTGGTTTTGGTGATTATCAGTGTATTATAATCTGTATTAAACAGACTTCAGTACTTCAGTAGGTTGGTATATTAACATTGTATCATTTAATAAAATACTGTTTTTATATGTAAATTTGGTAACACTTTACAATAAGGTTCATTAGTTAAACATTAGTTAATGTATTAACTAACATGAACTAACCATGAGCAATACATTAGTTACTGTATTTACTAATCTTCATTAACATTAGTTAACGGAAATACAGTTGTTCATTGTTTGTTCATGTTAGTTCACGCTGCATTAACTAATGTTAACAAGATTTTAATAATGTATTAGTAAATGTTGAAATTAACATTAACAAAGATTAATAAATGCTGTATAAGTGCAGTTCATTATTAGTTCATGTTAACTAATGTGGTTAACTAATGTTAACTAATGAACCTTATTGTAAAATGTTACCGTAAATTTAATTTAAATCTGTAAAAACTAAACTGTTGCTTCCATATTTTTTACTGTAAAATTCTGGCAACTACAGCTGCCATTTTACCCTTTTTTATACAGTTTTATTTACTTGAAGAGTTGATGCAGCTTTTCATTGCAGTATCAAAAAAGAATATGGAGACATTTTGATGTGATACCAATGAAAGGCTAGAAACCTCCCTGTTCAAATTATTGATTTAATGATGCTTCATTTTCTGATAAAATGGCTGCCAGATCAATTGCAGCCCTGTTTATAATCTGTGGGATATGTTTCGGGTTGGCAGGATTGATGGCGTGGTGTGAGGATTGAGTCACATTATCTTCATGTTGCTGGATTAACACGGTCTGTAGTAATCCTGGGATTACATAGTAAAGTGAGATATCATAGTAAGACCACTCATGTCTTTAACTCGCTGATGGAACAGAACAGAATCGTGTCTCACTGCAGGAACCACTTGTTCTCAAGCGAACATCTCAGCACAGCTGGATCTGTCTCACTGATGCAGTCAGATCATTAACAACAGCCATACAGATTTCTTCACATCTGTTTCAGACCTGGTGGTAATTGCAAGCCTCACTAACCAACCGTCTCCTTTGAAGTTCTGGATGAACATGGCATGGACTTGCTCCTCTAAAGCAGAGATTTCCAAACTTTCTTGTCAGTTAAACACCTTAGACTTAAATATAGTTGATTTAATGAATAGCTTTTCATCAAACCCCTACAGTTCCTTCACAAACCCCCATTCGGGAAACCCTGCTGTAGATTGGTGGTCTAGTAGGTTGTCTCCTATATTTGTCCAGGCTATGTGGTCCACTAAGAAGGTCAGTTCTCCAGAACCTTGCTAGGAAAGCACAGGCATGACCGCAGATAGAAATGTTTTAACAGAGAGCATCAAACAGCTTATGAGCTTTGACTGTGTTATTTTACTTCAGATAGATTAAATTCCAGTCAGTCTTTCACCTACGCTTTGTGTCAAGGTCTACGTCTGGCACCTGTTTTGATTAAGTTGGACTTGTTCGAGACTCCCCAACTTCTCAAACATGTGGGCCGGTGTCAGTGTGTGTGTGTGTGTGTGTGTGTGTGTGTGTGTGTGTGTGTGTGTGTGTGTGTGTGTGTGTGTGTGTGTGAACTTAAGATGGGTTTAGTCAAGATTACGCAGCTCTCAGACGGAGGAATGATTGGCAAATGTAGCACGCATTAACAGAAAAAGCAAGAATACTCTCCAGGTGCTGACAGATCAAGGCCATTATTACAGCTCAGAAAATGCCAGACTACTGCTCACACCAAGCTGCTTGTTTTTTTTTTTATTTAGTGCTGCCATACTAACAGCCTTACATGAACTGCTGAAGGAACGCCTCATGTATTACACACAATAAAAGGGGAAAAGCTGGTGAAAATTGACATTTGGGATGTGTTTTACAGCATTTAAACTAGGAGACAAGGCTTGTTTACAAGTGATCAACAAACAAAGATTCCAAAAAAAAGATAACTGTTACAGTTAATAGTGTTGTCTGTTACTGACAGTTTGCTAATCTGATTTTTAGATCATTTTAGGTACTTTACCTGCCCCTTAATCAGAACATAAAAAACAGATAAAACAAGTTACAAAAATACAGTAGTATTGTGAAACATTGTTACCATTTGAAATATATTGACCTGACCTGAATAAGATATTTTATATAAAAGGCATTTATATACAAGAGAAATAATAATTACATTTATAAAAATGACTCCATTCGAAAGTTTACATACACTTGATTCTTAATACTGTGTTGTTACCTGAATGATCCACAGCTGTTTTTTTTTTTTTTTTTTTTTGATAGTTGTTATAGTCCATTGTTTGTCCTGAACAGCTGTCCTTCAGAAAAGTCCTTCAGGTCCCACAAATTCTTTAGTTTTCCAGCATGTTTGTGTATTTGAACCCTTTCCAATAATGACTGTATGATTTTGAGATCCATCTTTTCACACTGAGGGACTCAGCCGGGGGGTGGAAACTTTTGAATTTGAAGATGAGGGTAAATTTAACTTATTTTGTCTTATGGGAAACATGTAAGTATCTTCTGTAGCTTCTGAAGGCCAGTACTAAATAAAAAAAAGAAGAAGATATTTAAGCAAAATAAGAAAAAATGTACACATCTTTGTTTGGTTCAAAAGTTTTCACCCCCTAGCTTTTAAAGCATTATTTTTCCTTCTGAAGCATCAGTGAGCATTTGAACCTTCTGTAATGGTTGTACATGAGTCCCTCAGTTGTCCTGAATGTGAAAAGATGGATCTCAAAATCATATAGTCATCGTTGGAAAGGGTTCAAATACACAAAAATACTGAAAAGCCAAAGAATTTGTGGAACCTGAAGGACTTTTCTGAAGAACAGCTGGCAGTTTAACTGTTCAAGACAAACGAGGGACTTATGAACAACTATAACAAAACAAAAAAAAAACACAGCTGTGGATCATTCAGGTAAAACACACAGTATTAAGAATCAAGTGTATGTAAACCTTTGAACGGAGTCATTTTTTTAATGAATTTAACTATTATTTTCTCTTGTGGACTATATGTAAATGTATTTAATGTGAAATATCTTATTCAGGTCAGTACTAAATAAAAATAACACGTATTTTGTATGATCCCTCTTAGTTTGGTAAAATAATTAATATTTTCCTGATTCTGCAAGATGTATGTAAACTTTTGACTTTTCAGCACCAGTCACATGATTCTTCAGAAATCATTGTAATATGGTGGTTTGCTGCTCAAGAAATATTTCTGTTGCAATTTTTTTTTGTGGAAACTTGATTTTTGGATGAAAAAGAATGTTTAAAAGAACATTTATTTGAAATAGAAATCTGTAACAAATATCACTTACTGTGTAATCAATTTAATAACCCCTGACTTTTGACATATGTTTGACGTTTGTTAAAGTTTAACACTGTTACAATGAAGATTTAGTTTGTCTCTGTCATATGGTTTGATTCTAGCTTGGTCAGTTTCTCATCTGCTGTCTTGTTACATGTAAATCGGATGATGTTTAGGTGCTCATAAATGACGATTGAGTGGACAACACGGTAACATGAATGTGTTACAGCCATCTTAAAGGGATAGTTCACCCAAAAATGAAAATTTGATGTTTATCTGCTTACCCCCAGGGCATCCAAGATGTAGGTGACTTTGTTTCCTCAGAAAAACACAAACAAAGATTTTTAACGAAAACTGGTGCAGTCTGTCAGCCATATAGTGGATGTGGATGGGCACCAAACCTTTAAAAGTAAACAAAAACATGCACAGACAAATCCAAATTACACTCTGCGGCTCGTGACGATACATTGATGTCTTAAGACACGAAACAATCATATTTTGCGAGAAACTGAACAATATTTAAATCATTTTTACCTTTGATACACAGCCACGTCCATCTGTCCTGAGCACGAGCAGGAGATGGACGTGGCTGTGTATCAAAGGTAAAAAATTATATAAATACTGTTCAGTTTCTCACAAAAACGGATCGTTTCGTGTCTTAGGACATCAATGTATCGTTACGAGTCACATGGTGTAATTTGGATTTGTCTGTGCATGTTTTTGTTTACTTTTTACCATTATTTGGCTGGCAGACTGCACCGGGTTTCGTTAAAAATCTTTGTTTGTGGTCTGCTGAAGAAACAAAGTCACCTACATCTTGGATGCCCTGGGGGTAAGCAGATAAACATCAAATTTTCATTTTTGGGTGAACTATCCCTTTAAGATGCTAATGGACCCTTACGGTCCTCCAGTGTATGTAGAGAGAAAGAGAACAAGAAGAACAGGAGAATATGAAAGAGGACAGATAAAGGGGGAGATCTTGAATAGACTGCTGAGTCACACACTTAAGAAGCATAAACCGCATGAAACCTGACCCTCACACACTCGCAATCAACCTTCATCACTAATATGCCAGTGTGTGTGTCTTCGGATCCACGATTCGCAGTTGATTCAGCATTGTTCGTTAAAGAGAAGATGACTGAATTTATGATTATCAGTGGCTGATCTATAGTAGAATTGTCTGTCAGTGGGCTTTCTGCCTTTGCTCTTTCTCTCTGTAATCCTCTGTGCTGGAACGTGGTGGAGAGTAGAGGGGAGGGGTTAATATGTTTTGACATAGGCATGTGACTGCCCACCGTAAATGAGGACTTGCTGCCCGCGGCCACACTCCCACTCCATCCCACTGTGTAATTAAATTTTAAATTTTTGTAAGCTACAAAACAGTGTATAGTCAGAGATCACACTGTATTGCACATTTAAAGAGACATACTCTTGCAGGAGCGTCTGTTCAGAGAGACGGTCAGGGTCAGTGTAGGATTCCAGTAAACTGCTGTTTAGCATTTTAAACAGATACATTTCCACACGCATGACAGAACGGAGCAGAACTGAATTACAAGAGAAACTGAGCACAGTGAAGACATTTACATTCTTCCTGTCTATTATTAGCACATATTAGCAGTTTTGTTAGTTGATATTATTTATACGTACAGTAAACACACGCGTTTATATATCTTTGTGTGTGTGTGTGTGTGTGTGTGTGTGTGTGTATATGTGCATATGCTGTATAAAATCATTTAAAGGTCCCATATCGTACACATTTCTGGAGGTTTATTTTATTTGTTGATGTCCTTAAGAATATATATTTGCGGTATAAGTGCCAAAATCCATCTCAATATATTTTTACAGCTCCTTTTTTAGGAGCTCTGTCAAAAACAGGTCGATTTTGGCCCATCTAATTAATATTCATGAGCATCTCTTCTGATTGGCCTGTTGTTTTCTGAGTGACGCACAACCAGGCTAATCACAGGTAACTACGGTCATGTATATGCTGTAAGCGTAAGCGAGCTCAGAGCAATAGAGAGAGCTGATACTCAACAGGATATTTTAGAATGATCATTAATGTTTTTTCTTTTACAAACACCGAATGCAGTAGGCTACATAACTGTTGCTTTAGTAAAGCCCCTTTCACAATGCGCGCTGATTCTGGAAAATTACGGGAACTGTGTGAACCAAAGCCAGAACCTAAAGGCAGTGTTGTAGTAATGATGCACGTTATCAAGCGACTCTTCACAACGAAAAATAACATTACGTGCAAAGTGGAATGAAGCGGCGATCAGGCAGAGCCAGCTCCTCACTATCAGCGCTGAAGCACAGTTTGTTCAGGTTAGTTTCAGTTTAGTGAAACGTACGCGTCGCATTACATCTCACATCCAAACGTCACATGTCATTATGGTTTGTGTATAAAGCAAGCACAGATTCCGGAAAACAACTGTGAATGAACCAAATTAAACAATTCCGGAACAAATCGTGGGACACATTATCCGTGTATTTACCGGAATCGCTGTGTGAAAGAGGCTAAAGTTGACGTGCCGCTGGTCTCTTATATTAACGTTGTTCTGAAGCCTGTGTAATGATCGTAGCTTGACATCTATCGACTGAACAGGGTTTTCTCAACTTGTTTTCCTGTTGTTGTTGCTCAATGGAATGGATGCGTTGTTGTCTGGGGGTTTGACAAAAGGAGGGTGGGACGTTGGTTTGTGACTGAAGGCGGTGACTTGAGTCGATCGGACGTCACATCGTTACGGAAGTCACAGCTGCTCGTGAAAATGAACAGCTACTTTAAGCAGGCTGTGTGCAGTTTACTGTGGATTGACTGTTTTGAAACTCATATGGTAGTTAGATAGCCCCTAGACCTTAGTTATCATGAAAAAAGCCAGGAAATTTTGATTTTGACGATATGGGACCTTTAATGTATTTAGATTTCAATAATTTAGGGCTGCAAACAATCGCAATGAATCACATTCAACGTATACGTTTGTTTACATACTATATGTGTGCACTGTGTATATTTATTATGTATATATAAATACACACACATATGTGTATATTTGAAAACATATTTGTATGTAAAAATATGTGACCCTGGACCACAAAACCAGTCATAAGTAGTACAATTTGCAGCAATAGCCTACAATACATTGTATTGGTCAATATGATCTATTTTTCTTTTATGCCAAAAATCATTAGGATATTAAGTAAAGATTATATTCCATGAAAATATTTTGTAAATTTCTTACTGTAAATATATCGAAACTTAATTATTGATTTAGTCATTTTTGATTAATAATATTGGACAACTTTATAGGTGATTTTCTAAATTTTTAAAGCACCCTCAGATTCTAGATTTTCGTACAGTTCTCAGTCAAATATTTATTCAGGTTTCAGATGGTGTATACATCTCAATTAAAAAAAATCGACCCTTCTGTCTTGTTTTGTGGTCCAGGGTCACTTATTTACTCTTTTATATAATTTATATTATATATAAATCTAAATATTTTATGTATGTGTGTTTCATATGTACATAATATGCACAGTACCCACACATATAATATGTAAACATAAACTTTTATTATGAATGTGATTAATCGGTTTGCAGCTTTAAAATAATTCTATAAATAAATCTATAAACAGATATAATTTAAATAGAATTCTACAGTATATAATGTAAATATTAATGCTGTCAATCGATTAAAATAACTCACATTTTTTCTGAAATTAATTGCAATTAATCAAGATTAATCCCACTTAACATTAATGTTTTAAATATACTTAATTATATTGCAATAATTTCAGATTCAATCTTCTAATTAATGTAGAAACAACATAAAGACAGTATATTTTTAATATCCGTTAAATATTTTTTATGACTGAAGGCGACACTAAATACTAAATAAAATATGGATTAATAAAGCTACAAAAGTTATTGATTTCCTCTTTTTTTCTTTTGTTCTTTGATTGACAGACATCACATCAGGTGGATTATTATCTTATTTGGCTGCTATTACTTTAAAGGAACACTCCACTTTTTTTGGAAATAGGCTCATTCTCCAACTCCCCCTGAGTTAATAAGTTGAGTTTTACCGTTTTGAAATCCATTCAGCTGTTCTCCTGTTCTGGCGATATCACTTTTAGCATAGCTTAGCATAGATCATTGAATCCTAATTAGACCAATAGCATCGTATTTAAAAATGACCAATGAGTGACCTATTTAAAACTTGACTCTTCTGCAGTTATATCGTGTACTAAGACCAGCGAAAAATGCAAAGCTGCGATTTCCTAGGCCAATAAGATTAGGAACTACACTTCTATTCCGGTGTAATAGTCAAGGAAGTTTGCTGCCATAACATGGCCGAAGCAGGCGCAGTAATACCACGCAGCACAACGTGACCAACTGCATCCACAGGGAGCGTTCCTCGTTGGAAGTTACCTAGCTGGGAACTAATTTCAGGTGCTGCGTGATATTACTCCGCCTGCTTCGGCCATGTTATGGCAGCAAACTTCTTTGACTATTACACCGGAATGGGAGTGTAGTTCCTAATCTTATCGGCCTAGAAAATCTTTACATTTTCTGCCAGTCTTGGTACACGATATAACTGCAGAAGAGTCAAGTTTTAAATAGGACAAATGCCGAAACTCAGTGGTTATTTTTGAACGCGATGCTATTGGTCTAATAGGATTCAATGATCTATGCTAAGCTATGCTAAAAGTGATATCGCCAGAACAAGAGAACAGCTGAATGGATTTCAAAACGGGGGGGGGGGGATGAGCCTATTTCCACAAAAAGTTGAGTGTTCCTTTAAGAGTTGCCGCTGCTTAACATGATGCCGATCTATATCTATATTGTGTAATATATGACTATTTAAGTATTACATTTATGCTCATTCAATTATTTGTTAAATAATATAATAAATTTGTTAACATTTTATTTTGGTATTTGGTGGAAATTTATGGGGACATAATGACACCAGTATTGAGAGGTGATGCAGAGTTGTTCACGGCATGTTAAACAACAACAACAGATTTGCTATCTGCTGACAGGAAAGGTATTTGTGCTTGTTCTTACACACCACCCCCCTCCATGCTCTGTCTCTGCATCACATCTTTTTGGTTTCGGCTTGTCTCTTTTTCTTGCACATTCTCCTGTCCTCCCCCAAGTTTCAGTATTGCATGTTACAGCTGTCTCTTTGTCCATGTCCACACATGTGCTAAGATGCAATAATTCAATCTCCCCCCTGCACTTCCAATATTCCTCTGTTCTCCCTTAAGACCACAGCAGGAGGAAGATGGTTCCTTTAACACTGCAAATGTTCCCTGTACCCTCCCCCCACCCCTCCGCCAGCACCCTCTCTTCCTCTCAGAGTGGTGCATTGCTAAATACCCCCATCTCTTGCCTTCTTTACTCTCCACTTTCCTCTTCTCTCTTATGCCCGCATGTCATCTGCTCTTTCTCTATCCATTTGTCTTCTTCATTCTGGCCCAGCGCCAGGACGTGCACCTGCATTCACAGACACAAACGCAAGGTGCGGATGGTCCGCAGGTTTCCTATTGTGTCAGCTCAACTTGAGTTGGTGAACGTGCTTGTGTATATTTGTAGGTTAAGCATGTCAGTGTGTTAATATGTATAGGGCTTCCCACCAAAAGCTATTTCAGAGCAAATTCGACCCACGTTTAGTATTGGAAATCATTGCTTGTTTTGAGTAGCACTACAGACTTGCAAATGAGGATGCGTGTGACGAGAGAAAGAGAGAGCAAGTAGAGGTTAGTAGCACCTTGTTTTCTTACTAAATTCCTCCTGTCTCTGGAATACAATATTCGTTTGCTGTGAAGTGTGACTTTGTGAAGTAAGCTGCTCAACCTGTTGTACATCTGCTCTCCCTTGTGTATGTCTAAAATAGATGAACACTTGCACAATGCAGAACTGCAAAGAACTGTGGGTAATGACCAGGGGTGTAGGAATGATATGAAAAGTCGGGGCACGTTATAAAACCTTATCAGCTTGGCTCATGAATATTAATTAGTTGATATAAGGTCCAGCAAGTAACAACATATTATCTGAAAAACAGATAAGTGGGCACTAGCCATTTCAGCCAGTTGTGTTTGCTAGTTTGATCCTTGCTGAATGCTGATGTAAATAGTGTGCTTTTGTTTGGTCTTAAAGGGATAGTTAACCCAATGAAAATTTTATCTTTAATTACTCACCCTCATGTTGCTCCAAATCCATAAGATCTTTGTTCATGTTTGGAACACAAATTAAGATATTTTTGATGAAATCCAAGAGCTTTCTGACCCTGCATAGACCACAACGCAACTACCACGTTCAAGGCCCAGAAAGGTAGTAACGGTAACATTAAAATAGTCCATGAGACATCTAGTGCTGTCAAACGATTAATTGCAATTAATCACATGCAGAATAAATATGCAATTATTTATACAGAAATATATGTAATGTATAAACATAACATTTTATTAAATATATACATGCATGTGTGTGTATTTATATATACATGATAGATATATATATACTGATATGATATATATATATATATATATATATATATATATATATATATACACACACAGTACGCGGATATGATTAATTGTGATTAATCGCTGGCTCAACCTTTAATTTTATGAAGCTACAAGAATACTTCTAGTGTGCCAATAAAGCAAAAATAATGACTCTGTAATGAATATCGTGAACACATGTCAAAAACTGACATGGAAGAGAAGAAATTGTTGAATTAAGTCGTTATTTTTGTTTGCGTGAAAACGTATTATGTCTATTCCATCTGTATCATCTCATCTCATCGAGGGTTTTACACATGTGCAGTAAGGCAAATTTAATGTTTTTCGATGTTTCAGTATGGATGAGAAACTTTTGGAAAATGCTTAAAAACGCTAATGTGGACAGAGTGCATTTAAAAAAAAAAAAAATTCTATTTCAAATGTATCCAGATTAATGTAGACATAGCCTTGGATTAAACCACTTAAATCACATGGATCTTTTTGGTCGCCTGAACAAAAATCTCTCAGGTTACTTAAAAGTATCTTAGTCTTTTGAAGGTTAACTAAAGTCTTATAGGTTTGAAATGACATGAGGCTGAGTCAGTTATGACAGAACTGACATTTCTGGATGAACTATCTCTTTAAGTCCTCCGTCAAATTTTCTAATTTCCAGTGTCAAGATTATAACAGCCGTTGTCACCATTGCATTTTTAGCTTCGCTTGCCAGTCCATGCGTGCCGCAAAGAACAGACTGAGATCCACATGTAGCTTTGGACAAATGACAGCAGAACAGACAAACAGTGGGTTGATTCTGGCACATTACACTGTCTGTTGTTCTGTTTTTATGTGTGTGCGCGCACACTTTATGACTACTATTAGCAAGGCTACAGAGGTACACTGTACTGAGCTGAACAAGGGAGGAATGGTTCTTCACGGCGTGTAATTTTGTCATTCCTTCAATCTCATGATAGACCCTCCTCTCCCCCCACCGTCCTTTCCTCCATCCCCCTCTCTCTCCATCTCTGCTGTCCTCCATACTCTGCTAAATGCTCTATTTGTTTCTGCCCTCAGCACAGTCATAACTATTCAGAGCAGAAAAATGGCTGCACACGCTAAAGAAACATACCCTGACACTTTTCAGTTAGCTGTCTCTCTCCTCCACACCTCCATATATCTCGCTCATCCCCTTTCTCTCGCTCTCATTGTACCAATATGGCACTCACGAAAGAAGGAAAGAGGGGAACAAACTGTGACAGAGAGAAAGTCACCGCCTTGGGCACTCTCTGTCTTTATTTCTCTTATTCCATCTCTCTTTCTATCTATCTCTGTCCCTTCCCCCTACCCTGATTTTTTTCCTGGGGAATTGGGTGAAAGGCCGATGGAAAGGCCGGGCAGTGCTTTCACAGGCCTGTCTACTCGCATCCTATTACCAGCTGAACTGCTGCCCAGATTCAGCATCTCAGCTGACCGCAGCTCTACTGTACCTCTAGCCTGACCTCCTCTCATTTATAATGCGGCTCATGCCAGCCGCTCAGACCGCAGTGTGATTTTTCTGTAGCACTTGTGACTTGAAAAGGCATGAAGGTATTAAAGTCAAAATGAAATGAAAGTAGCAGCAGATCCTTTTATCATATTGTGACGTACATCTGAGTGTAACGGATTATTCAAAAAGAATAAAATGTTGGGTGGGGACTTGGTTCTTGGTTACTGATTGGATTTTGAGATCAAACAATGTGCAAATCCAGTGTCGAACTGGGCCTTGTTAATAAAACGTTCATCAACAAACACACTTGCAATACTCCGTTTCTGCCCTGGAAAAAAAAAACTGCATCATCCACTGTTAACGTAATGCTGGGTTCTTCTGGAAGCGGAGTAAGGTTATCTTTGCCTTACAACCAAAACCACACTTCTTTAGAGACATTCTTCCCGAATAAGTCTTGTGGAGCCGAATGAAGAGCATTAATGGGCGAGCTCTTGCTCTGGTCGGCTTTCGGTAGAAATGCCCATACAAGGAGTTCCACCCTTCAGGACCTCATGAAGAGCCATGATCAAAAAACAAAAAACAAAACTATTAACCAAAAATGCATTGTATGGGTCTACTGTAAATGATTGATTTTACTTTTTGCCAAAATTCATTAGGATATTAAGTGAAGATCATGTTCCATGAAGGTATTATGTAAGTGTCCTACTAAAAATATAAATTTGGACAAATTTAAAGGTGATTTTCTCAGTATTTTGATTTTTTTCACCCTCAGATTCCAGATTTTCAAATAGTTGTATCTTGGTCAAATGTTGTCCTATCCTAACAAACCATACATCAATGGAAAGCTTATTTATTCAAATTTCAAGTGACCCTTATGACTGGTTTTGTGGTCCAGGGTCACATTTGAATTGAATTTGAAATTTAGGAATTTGACACAAAATATGATGAATACAAATTGACCCTATAAAGGTGAAAATGCCCTTAAAAAGGTAAAAAATCAATTGAAACTTATATTGGAAAAGTTAATTTCTGTTACTGCTGCAAACTAAACACTGCACAGAATTTGAAGAATATCAAAAGCTTTGGGAGTCAGCTGTCCACAGCAATAACCAGCGCAATAACATGCTCAGCAAAAATATTGTCTAATTATCGTTATTGACAAAATTCCAGAAAATATTAAGATATATTTCTTTGTCATTATTGCACACCCCTACGTTCAGTATATAGAGCTGTAATCATAAATGTGTACAAAAAAGATTACAAGTGCTCGCACTTTTACTGCCTCTAGAGTTCATTTTATCAAGCAAGCTTGTTACATTCGGAAAGCGAAATATATGTAAATGCTGTAATAACTGTGCGATAACAATTACAAGCGTTCACTCTTTTGCCTCCTCTAGTGTTAATTTCTTTTGGAAACTGCAGTGATATGTACTTATTGCATTTACATCATGAGATGAGGTAGCATAAAACTGTAAAAATGTAAGTGTAATAAAAGAAGTGTAAATGGTTCACAAAACTATAGTTTTGCTAATTTTTGCATGAAATAGCGTGCACACAGAAACACAGTAACTACAGCATAAGTATTGAAGGACTGTAGTGTCTGAGCTCTTGGGTCTGCTGTATTGAGGTTTTACAGACAAACAGAACAGCCCACTTATAACAACGCAGAAAACTCTCTGCTCAAAAGAAGCACCAGCAGTCCTAGGAGAGAGACGAGGAGGAGAGGAAGGGGGAGGGAAGCAGAGATTAATAAATGACTTTTCTTTATTAAATGTGAAAGGGGGTTTTGAGCCCCTCTCTAATTATCTCTGCTCAGTTCGGAGCCCAAACTGGGGAATTTCAGCCGGGCCCATTAAATCTACCTGATTACCGTCTCTCATCAGCTGTGCCATTAGGATTTACACACTGAGTGTGTTAGGGGCATAGTTAAAACTTCTTAAAATCAAATCCTGCATTCCTAGTGTAGCTGTGTGCATGCTTAACTATGAATGAAAACTCTCTCATCATTTTCTCACCCTCATGTTTTTCCAGACCTTTCTTCAGTGAAACACAAAAGGTGAATTTCTGGAGAATATTCTGGCCACTCATTTCAGTATATTTAAAGGAGAAGTTCACTTCTCTATAATGGACTTCAATGGTGCCCGCAAGTTGACGATTGGTTATTTTCTAAAAATACGATTGGTTATTTTCTAAAAAAATTACACTTTTTAACCACAAATGCTCGTCTTGTCTAGCGATGTGCATGCATAGTCTGTGTACTCCGGTTCATGACAGTTAGGCTATGTTGAAAAACTCCCATTTCGTTTTCTCTTCCAACTTCAAAATCGCCCTACATCGCTGTTTTACACATTCACTTTGTAGACACTGGATGATTTTCAACATGCACATTACAGAGCTGAGATAATGTGCATTTGAGGTTAAAAAGTAAATAAATTATAATTTAAAAAAAACCCTGATAGTTTCGCTAGGTAAGACCCTTCTTCCTCGGCTGGGATCATTTAGAGCCCTTTGAAGCTGCATTTAAACTGCATTTTGGAGGTTCAAACTCGTAGGAACCATAGAAGTCCACTATATGTAGAACATTCCTGAAATAGTTTCCTCAAGAAACATAATTTCTTTACGACTGAAGAAAGAAAGACATGAACACCTTGGATGACAAGGGAGTGGGTAAATTATCTGTAAAGTTTTGTTCTGGAAGTGAACTTCTCCTTTAAGGTGAATTGAGACTGTGATTATCAAGCTCCATACCCAAGAAAGCTACATTATACAGTGGATCTCAAAATTTTTTTGACTCAAAGGTCATTTTTTATCATACTTTCATGGTGCTTTTGCGTCCTTTTTGAGGCTCAAAATCTCCATTCATTCTTTGAAAATTGTTCAACGGAAAATAGCATCCAAATTTCTCTTTTAGGTTCCACATGAAAAAAGGAAGTCATACAGGTCTGTAATGAAATGAGGGATAGGAAATGATGACAATTTTAATTTTTCAGAGAAGGATCCCTTTAAATTTCTGTATCACAAAACCCAGAGGATTTGAGAAGTCCATCATGTGTGAACGTTTCTGAGCACATGCTGAGTCTTGCGCAGGGATGCTGCTCTTCCCAGGTGTCTGGAGTGAAGATTATCTGCTGTGTCAGGGGCACCAAGACAGTAAAGGACAAACCCAATAAGATAAACCTCTTTCTCTTTCTTTTTTCTTTCTTTCCTCCACCTTCTGTCATTCCAGCGCAGACTTGCTTTTACCTCCATCTGTCTGTCTCTCTCGCCTCTCTGCATCTTCATTCTGTGTCTTTGCACATTCCCACCCATTACAAATCCTCCCTTCTTCATCTCTCACTCTGCTGACCCATTCTTCGCTCTCTTTTGGGTAGGGGACAGCTGTCACTGCTACAATGCTGGGGGTTTCGGTGGGGGGGGGGGGGGGGGGTTGTTGCTATTGGCAATGCCAGGCCTTGTGCCGGCATGGGGAGCAGCTCGTGCCACGTCTTAGCAGGATAATCCATTGTAATCCCGCAGAGGGGAGTCCGACACACATACGCGTCCGCGCACACACTCCCTGCAGGGCGGCTGGGGAAGTAGAAGTGAAAGAATTAGCATCTGTTACTGCTTGTGCTCAGGTCAGCTCCGCTGAGGTTTGAAAAAAAAAAAAACCCAGGCTGACAGAAGCTACCGGGCCTGGCATTAAAAAAAACACCCACCTCATGCACGGTAAGTGAAACGGTGCAGTATGATCAGTCTGACTGTTCCTCTCAGGTTCTTGTACTGTCTTATGAGTCATGTACAGTATGTATGTACATGACTGTATATACAAGATGAACAGCAAACAATGTCGCCATTATGATTGGAACTCTGGATTTTTTTTAAAAAGATAAATAACTGCTGGCAAGACACGGTAATAAAAGTTATCTGTCTATGCAGTACAAAGGCAATTTTTTATTTTAAATCGATGCTACATGACAGAAACAGAATCATCAGATTCATTTACAAATACTGATATTGTAACTTATAAGCTGCACTTATAGCCTGAGTTTCCAAGTTGATTCACCATTTATTCACCATCATGTTTAGTTCCAATTGTGCAATTTAGTTTTGTGTACTGTTGATGAAGAGCACCCATAAAGCTTGGCAGAAAGTACCAAGTTAGCTGTTTTATGAGGTGACGGGCTCATAAAAACATTCCCATCATTCCCTGACTAGATAATAGATCAAATATAAAGATAATACACCAATTACACACCTACAGTGTGGGAAAAAATTATTTGATCCTCTGCTGATTTTGTACGTTTACCCACTGATAAAGAAATGATCAGTCTATAATTTCAATGGTAGGTTTATTTGAACAGTAAGAGACAGAGTGACAACAAAAAAAAAATCCAGAAAAAAACACTTTTTCAAAAAGTTATAAATTGATTTGCATTTTAATGAGTGAAATAAGTATTTGACCCCTTCGCAAAACATGACTTAGTACTTGGTGGCAAAACCCTTGTTGGCAATCACAGAGCTCAGACGTTTCTTGTAGTTGGCCACCAGGTTTGCACACATCTCAGGAGGGATTTTGTCCCACTCCTATTTGCAGATCCTCTCCAAGTCATAAAGGTTTCGAGGCTGATGTTTGGCAGCTCGAACCTTCAGCTCTCTTTTCAGTGGGATTAAGAGACTGGCTAGGCCACTCCAGGACCTTAATGTGCTTCTTCTTGAGCCACTCCTTTGTTGCCTTGGCCATGTGTTTTGGGTCATTGTCATGCTGGAATACCCATCCACAACCCATTTTCAATGGTTCTCACCCAAGATTTGATAGTATATGGCTCCGTCCATTGTCCCTTTGATGCAGTGCAGTTGTCCTGTCCCCTTAGCAGAAAAACACCCCCAAAGCATAATGTTTCCACCTCCATGTTTGACAGTGGGGATGGTGTTCTTGGGGTCATAGGCAGCATTCATTCTCCTCCAAATATGGCGAGTTGAGTTGATGCCAAAGAGCTCGATTTTGGTCTCATCTGACCACAACATTATTGGCAAACTTCAGACGGGCCTGTACATGTGCTTTCTTGAGCAGGGGAAAAAATGTGAAAATCTCGATAACAGACCTAAGAGAATAGTACAAAATAATAAAAAGGGCAGTTCGTGACCCCTTAAATGCACATCATAATTATGACTTCTGAACATCTAAGTATACATTTCCAGTAAAAACACCTGCTGTGTTTCTGCTAACTTAAATCCATCTCTTCAGAAAAGAACAAGTGCCTGAACAGTATGAACTCCAAAGTGTGGTTTTACCTGAGCAGAAAGTTGCATTCGTGAGTTTTAGCCTTTACATTGTGGTCATATCACTATAACATCCATAATATATACACTCTTAATTGCACTTGTTTCTTATATGCTGGTATGCTGGTATGCATATGCATGCACATTCAGTATATTATTTAGAAAAGCAGACATTCTTATGCCTGAATATATACATGCATAAGTGTGCGCGGGTGTAAAGGGCTCTGTTCTTTGTCTCTGTGTGTGTGTGTGTGTGTGTGTGTGTGTGTGTGTGTGTGTGTGTGTGTGTGTGTGTGTGTGTGTGTGTGTGAATGAAACAGTGTATTATTTGTTTGTGGGAAATGGAATCCAAGTCACGCCATGTGTAGTCTCATGGTCTCATAAATTGACCGTTGAGGGAGACATTTGTGTATTTGTTTGTGAATGCATTTTGATTTGTTAAAATACAGTGACACTAAAAAGGTCTTGGACGTTAAAAAAAAAAAAAACATGAGCCTGTGCATTTTACCATGTGTGTTGAACATGTGTAAGTGTTTGCATGGTGTGAGTTTTGGCATGCTCATGCATGCACACGTATATGTGCATGTGTGAAGGCCTATATGGTTAAGTAGTATTTTTATCTCTGTGATTCATGCTTTAGTTGTTTTGATGTTGTAGGATTGAGCTGATTGAATGATGAACTAGATTTTCGTGTGGAGCTACAGGCTATGCTGCGTACATGACATAGTTTAATTTAATTTATTGGCCCATTGCTACATTAAAGAAACAATTCCTTTAATTAATGCCATGCTTTATCAGTAGCGTTTATTTAAATCAATGTTCTCAGACCGGACTACAATGAAAACATTGATTTATACTGGCTCCTGTAAAATATGAAATCGCTGTTGTAGATTAAATCATATTGATTAAAATGTTTGTGCATAATCCAGAGAAGGATCAGTGTTTGGGCCAAGTAAAGTTTGATGTATGGTTCATTTTAATTAACAAGTTATTACAAACAGTGTAGAGAAGTGCGCATTTCTTGGATTTGATAAGAAGGAGACTTGAGCTCGCTGTTTTGAGTGGCCAATCAGCTTTTCTAATGCCCACGGAGAACTGAAAAATCAACATAATTGAATATACTGTACAAGCTCTGTTCCAAAACATGCATGCAGCTCAATTAGACAGCATCCTAACTGAATACAGTTGAGGTCAAAAGTTTACATACACCTTGGAGAATCTGCAAAATGTAAAATATTTTACCAAAATAAGAGGGATCATACAAAATGTATGTTATGTTTTATTTAGTACTGAATTGAATAAGATATTTCACATAAAAGATGTTCAAAAGTTTACATACGCTTGATTCTTAATACTGTGTTGTTACCTGAATGTTTTGTTCAGTGATAGTTGTTCATGAGTCCCTTGTTTGTCCTGAACAGTTAAACTGCCCGCTGTTCTTCAGAAAAATCAGTATTTGAACCCTTTCCAAAAATGACTGTATAATTGTGGGACCTGAAGGATTTTTCTGAAGAACAGCGGACAGTTTAACTGTTCAGGACAAATAAGGGACTCATGAACTACTATCGCTAAACAAAAAAAAAAAAAAAAAACACAGCTGTGGATCATTCAGGTAACAGCACAGTATTATGAATCAAGTGTATGTAAACTTTTGAACAGGGTCATTTTTATAAATTTGACTATTATTTTCTCTTGTGGACTATATGTAAACATCTTCTATGTGAAATATCTTATTCAGGTCAGTACTAAATAGAAAATAACATGCATTTTGTATGATCTCTCTTATTTTAGTAAAATAAGTAACATTTTGCAGATTCTGTAAGGTGTATGTATACTTTTGACCTTAACTGTATAGTGTTGTAAGGATTTAGTTTTAAACCATTTTCACTCAGACATTCCTAGTAAACTTTGCAAATATTTTCAAAGAAGTAGCAGGTACATGTAAAATTACACAAAAAATGTTGAAGTACAAAGACTACAATAGTATTTTTGTTATAGAGCATGATGTGAGCATTTTGGGATTGCTACCTTACAGTTTGGTGTAACATTGTTGCTTCTGCCTTGACCTGTGAAGCCTTAAAATACGTCTTGGTAGACACTTCTCATTTAATTTTGGAACACAGCCATAGTGCGTGCGTATAAATGAATCCCAGAGCGGGAGAGTATTGGTTATGTGCGTCTGTGGTTTTGTGTACATCCGTGTTAAGGAAGTATTTTATGATGAGTTTGTTGGCAGCTGGTGGCTGATGCAGCACTCTGCTCTTCCCGCCTGCCCTCTGCCCCCCACACCCCAGGGGAATCATGGGTAAAGCATTGATTGACTGTCTGTGGACCATCCTCACAACCTGACAGCAACTCAACGAGCCTGGTTTCAATCAGCATGTTTGTGCGAGTGCCCTTGTGCCTGTTAGACCCTTGCCCTCTTAAACACACACACACTCCAGTGTTGTCCTGTCCTCAGTGTGCTAAATGCCCCAATGAATCACTGTGACATTCAGAGCAGCTGGACCGCACTGTCTCTTTCACTTCCAGTATCCCAGCTCCTGTGTGTGTGTGTGTGTGTGTGTGTGTGTGTGTGTGTGTGTGTGTGTGTGTGTGTGTGTGTGTGTGTGTGTGTGTGTTTTTTTTTTGTTTTGTTTTTTTAAGAAGAGCCAAGAGGAGAGGAGGGGTGGTGCAAGCAGACAGGGTGGGTCTCTATTGTGCAGAAGTGAGAGAAAGAGGTCGGGATGGGGGTGGAAAAAGGAGTGAATTTTCCTCCTTTGCACTAGTTGTACCTTTAGATATAATATGTGACCTTGGACCACAAAACCAGTCTTAAGCATGGGTATATTTGTAGCAATAGACAAAAATACACTGTATGGGTCAAAATGATCAATTTTTCTTTTATGCCAAAAATCATTAGGATATTAAGTAAAGATCATGCTCCATGAAGATATTTTGTACATTTTCTACTGTAAATATATCAAAACTTAATTTTTGATTTGTAATATGCATTACTAAGAACTTCACTTGGACAACTTTAAAGGAGATTTTCTCAATATTTAGATCTTTTGCACCCTCAGATTCTAGATTTTCAACCATACATCAATGAAAAGCTTATTTATTCGTGTATAAATCTCAATTTCATAAACTTTACCCTAATGACTGGTTTTGTGGTCCAGGGTCACATATATAAAAATATGTATAAAGAAATGTGTTCGCAAATCAATCTGAATGAACAATATAATGGCGTTAACGGGAAGAGTAATAAAAAAGTGAATAAACAACTCTCACACTTTGATATAACAATTTTGTTACATCAAAATAAGACTTAAAATGGCATGAAAACATGATCTGTGGGAGTTTTTAACGAGTAATTAGCATGGTGAAATTCAAAGTAAATCTCTGCATCTGTGACCAATATTTACAAAAATATTGATTAAAATTTTTTCAAAAACTGTTGAAAGTGAACTATTAAAAAGAAAAGCTAAACATAAGTCCACAAATAAAATATATTTTTAAATTGTTACTGCATCGAGTTACTATTTTAGAATAAATGTAAAATGCTTAAAAACACTAACTTGATCAGATTAGTACTTGACTACAATAAATAGAATATTGATTACATTGTTAATGTAAAAATATAATATGTTACTTCAGCTGTTAGACAGTTTACACTGTGAAAATCTCAGAAAAGTTGCACAGGTGTGTGATTTGTCGATCAAGCACCCATCGACCAGTGCTGGTCTGAAAAAAATGCGGGACGAGGAGAGAAACTCTGTAAGAAATGTGTGTGTTAGGTTTGCAGTGAATAAGATTCTGTTAGTCTGCAGTGGGGGGAGTTGACTGACAGGCTCAGGCTTATCGGAGAAGCTCACTAATTGGAGGTCATCCGCATGAATTAAAAAAACAGTCAATTACTGCGCAAGAAAAGAGCCGAGCATCTCTCATTCCCTCCTGCTTGCTGCCACCCTATTTAGATGCCTTGTACATATATGTGGGGGGGTTCAAAAAGCAAACCATCTGTCTTCTCAGCCAATCAGCACACCGAGTGCACCCCTTGATGAAATGTTTGTGTTATGGTGACTCCTCACAGGCCCTGCTGTGTAGACTGGATCATTACGCCTGATTGGTCGTTACTGAGATTCTGAGACAGGAAGCACAGCGGTGCTATCGACTGTTGTGCCTGCACCCCTCTGCGTGTCTGTATGTGTCACATGCAAACACACACACCTGATAGAGTAATTGCGGGAATAAACATGGCGACAATGACTCGACCCACTGTCCCCCCCCCCTCATTTTTATACAGTATTAATGTAGTTACCAATGAATAGAAGTAGAATGATTCTAAAGTAGCCTCACCTTTAACAATTGCATTTGTAGGATGGATAGAATTTGAGTATAAAATCAAGATGGATGCATGTTCAGATGCAGTCAGCTTGTCTGCATGGCTTTTACTCTGGATGATTAAAAGGGGAACTCTCTCTGCAGGAGTGAACTGGACCTGGGCCAGTTGAGTGACATGAGCCAGGGCTAATCATATTTCATGCTTGTCATGCGGTTAAGAGGTTTTATTGGTTGTCATTATTCGCATCAAATGAGAAAGGAGAGCTTCAGGAAGCTGCCACCTGCTTTCGGGGATTCATGTTGCGTTAAAGAGGTTATCAAACTCCCTTCCACTGGCCTTGCTAAAGCACAAGGGTCTGTGTGTATGTTTGTCTGAGCTGGTCTGAATGCTACTCTACTATGATAAAGCAGCTCCTGTCAGTCCAGTTATCTCAGAGATTAATTCTGTGTGGACACGGCCCACAGCTAATGCTCTGTAGTGACACTGGGCAGTTGACTTCTTTTCATTTTGAGCAATATTTTTCCTATATTCGTCCTTTTGTACTTAATTATCAGGGGTTTTACATCTGGTCTACCAATGAATACATTGTTTGCATAAGTTACTAAACTCATACGTTTTGAACATTGATAACATGGAAATATGGTAGGCATGTGACCATTTAGACTTTACATAAATAGAATGACCTGATCTCATGACGAAAACACGTCCAAGTACATATCACTGCAGTTTTTAACAAAAATGAACACTAGAGGCGGTAAAACAGTGAGCACTTGTAATCGTTTTCGTACACGGTTATGATCACAGCTCCATATGTTTCACTTTCCAAACGCAACATACTTGCTCCATAGCTCAGCCGGCACGGAATTGGACTTAAAATGCGGAATCCTTGGGTACAAATCCCGTGAAAAACATAATTCACGGTGAAGGAGATGAAAGAGAGATCAATGAGAGATAGATGAGAGAACAAGCTAAAATGGCATGCTTGCAATTGCGTTTTTATGTCACATTCACTTTTGTTCATACTATTTGGGTAGGTTTAGGTGTAGTGCAGATGGTACTGACACAAGTCAGAACTGCGGTGACACGAACAAAACCAACATTACATAAAACATACCATATGTACATTCATCTGTTCCATGGGGGAAAAAACGAACACCCTTTTAACGCTACTCAGTGGACATTTCACATCAAATATGTCACTAAGTTTTTAATGAGATCAGGTTGTATTAATAACATTTTTAGTATTAATATTACTGGGTCAGCAAGGTATTTTTTTAAAAGAAATTAATACTTTTATTCAGCAAGGATGCATTACATTAATCTAAAAGTGACAGTAAAGACATAATGTTACAAAATATTTCTATTTCAAATAAATACTGTTCTTTTGAAATACTTACTCACCAGAGAATCCTGGAAAAAATCAGTTTCAGGGTTTGTACAACATGCCTAAAGTGCTTGAATTTGACTTTTTGAAATTTAAAGGAACTGTATGTAGGATTGTGGCCAAAACTGGTACTGCAATCACTTTCAAAATATTGTCCCCCTCCCCCCTGACTCGAGGTTGCCAGCTAAGCTGCAGGATCCGTTTTCAGCCGTCTCCATCTTTCAAAGGCATCTCCTATACAAATCCTTGATTTATTTCGGACTTTGTCATGACGTATTTCGGATTCATAACGAGGTCTTTTAGGTTTCGTAACGTTATACATGTTTTATCCGACACGTTCGTAGCTGCAGCTGTAACTAGAGCAGAGCTGGCAACCCGGATCACGAAACTCTACTGACTTCGTGATTGGTAGACAGCTGGAGGGTGGAGCCTCAGACCAAAACACAAAATGACAACAATAACATCAGTTGTGGGCTGCAACTCTCACTTTTAAATGACAATATCCTGGCCGGACCACTGTTGTCAGTGATATAAGTATTTGAAATGAACATGATTTCTTAATGTCTAGTGACATGTCAGGGCCATTTTATGATTAACTGAAATAAATTTCTTACATACAGTTCCTTTAAAGCCTGGAAACACCTTGAGAATAGCAATCCTGATTTGAGTCCTGATTTGAAATGAGGGCTCGCAAATCATTATTCAGATCGGGACATCAAAGCGTGGGTCACAAATCACTTGATTTAGATCAGAACTTCGGTGTGGGTTCACAAATCATTTGTTTCATATTAGGTTTTCGGAGCGATTTTGCAAATCTTTTTTTTTTTCAGATATTTTTTTTTTTCTTAACCCATACAAAACATCAAACCATTAAGGCAGTACAGTTCTAAAAACAAAACAAAGAAAAAAGAAAGAAAGTATACACAAATACAAGTCCCTTAAGAAAATTAACCGTGGTTTTACTTTAGTAGTAATACTTTGCGTGTGTTTCACTTTATTTTTACCATTTTTATTAGTATATTTTTAGAATTTGAAATAGAGGACATAAGTGAGCTCTGAAGTGAGATTGAAGTCCTTGAAATTCAAAAAAAGTAGTGCCTGATTCAAGTCCTTGGAAGTCCTGGAATTTCATTTTACAGTATCTGTACGAACCCTGCAGTTTTTACAGTTAAGCAGCATAACTGTTTTCAACATTGATCATGAAAAGAAATTATTCTTGAGCATCAAATCAGCATGATTTCTGAAGGATTATGTGACACTGAAGACTGGAGTAATGATGAAAATTCAGGTTTGCGCCACAGGAATAAATTACATTTGACAATATATTAAAATAGAAAACAGTTATTTTAAATTGTAATAGAATTTCACAGTTTTACTTATTTTTTTTATCAAATACAGATCATATGAGACGTATTATTTTATACGTCTCATATGATCTGTATTTGATAAAAAATAAGTATTTATTGTATCATTTAAAAATGATTAATTAAAATATCTCAATTTACTCACAATTGAAAAGCATGTCAAAAAGTGAATATTGGAGCCTGTGTGCACATATCATAGCTAACTGCCAAGGTAACTACCAACCATTTGCAAGCTGGTCGAAACGTAACCGAGAGAAACGCAGCACCACTTCGGCCCAGTATCTGCACTTCAAAAGCCTGACTGCTGCAGCCGTTTCCTGAGCAGAGGCAAGCAAATAGTGTATTCAGCACATCACGGCGCATAAGAGACACATCCACTGCAGCGCGCACGCTCACACATTTTATGGACGTTACACTGGGAGCTCTCTCATCTGTCATTCAAACACCTTTCCTGAAAGACCAGTGAAGGAGGGAATGGCAAGAAAAACTGTAAGAGTGTGTGTGCGAACGCTTTAGAGCTTTTTAGCAGAGCTGGCAGGCATTAGTCCGGCCTTCCTCTCCCTGCATGAATACTCTTTATACTCCAATAAATATGCGGCTGTCTCTGCCACGCTCCCGCATTCGATGTCTCTTTTTCTGCCTTTCTCTCACTCTCGGGCTTATTCTTCCATCCCTCTTTCTTTCTGCCCCTCTCCCTTTCCTTAACACCCAGCTTTCTTTTATCTTCCTCCCTCTCACATCCTCTCATCCAGTGTCCTCCTCTGGTAATTTCACCATCCCCCCATCCTTTTCTCCCTTCCTCCATCGATGTTCAGTGCCCCTGACTCTGACCTGCTTCCCACTGCCCTCGTCCCCTAACTCACTCCGCATCAACCCCTCCCTCTTATCATCCAATCTCCATCCCTTCTTCTCCAACCGGCCTGTGCCCTCTACTCTACATCCAATCCATTCTGTCCTCTCTCTTTTTTATCTTAATATGAAGTCCACGATATATTTATTGCAATATTTGAAAAAATAAGACAATTGAAGACTTGGACATTTTTTTTTTTTTACATTTTAAAGTAAATAATTCTATCTAATGCACTTTGAGAGTTCAAAATTAAGAGCTCTAACTTATGTTCTTAAGAAAACATAAGTCAGAAAAAAGTCAGTGAATTGACTTTTGAACTTGACATGAACATTAAAGGAGACTCAATCCTATTTTTATTTGTGGTATACCGTCTGAGTCTAAATTACATTCACACTGGTGTTTTAGGAAGCCAAACAATTTTAGAATATAATAATAATAATTTTTTGTTATTGTTATTCCATTTGATAGTAACAGCCATATATTGTAAAACAGTTGCACTGTAAAATAAATGAAAATGAATATTTCATAGGTATGATATTTTGCTTTACAGTAGGGAAATTACAGTACTTCTTTCCTAATTTCTACACTTGAAAGATATATTTTGATTTTGACATTTAATGAGCAGTTAATTTTTTGCACTTAAGATTTTATTTTGACGGAAAAGACAGTAGAGCTCTTATTATGATGGAAGACTCCAGCTTCATTGAAAACAGGCTTACAAAAATGACTAGTTAAATGCTGTAATCATCTGCCATGAAAATAAAGCATAACTGGTGGCCATTGCATTTCCAAATGTACAGTAAACTCACAGTTAGAGATCAACCGATATATCAATTTACCGATATTTTGTTCTGATATTTAAGCATTTTACAGTATGAAAGTAGCCCAATTCCGTGGGAAAACTGCGGACTTGGCAACACTGTCCAGCACGGCCACCTCAAGTGACTTTTAAAAAGATTCACTTGTTTAAAATATTTACTATATAACCATTATTTCGCTAATACATATCTAAATAAATACAACTCTATGGAAATTATTTAATATGTCCACGAAAGATCGCAGTTTAAGTATAGTTCTGTGTAAATGCATAGACAAACAGCGCTTTGTCAGAATCTATTACAACAAAAACATTAGTAATTCTGATATAATATACCAGTTGAAAATGCAATAAAATACAACATTTTGTTATATTCCAATATTGCAGAAAATAATATTCAGTGAATTAACATTATCCAGTGAATTTATCTTCACTCTTTATATTAAACAGCTTATAAACCTACTAAAACTGTAGTTTAAAATAAAGTTGGTATGACTTCTGTTCTTTATTTATTTTCTCCATTTGAAAACTTTGGACATTCTACATTTATTTGCAGCTGATGCTTTTTATAAATAAACCGTTATTGTTGTAAGATGAAAATTAAATTTAACATGAAAGATTACTAATTTTTAACACTTTTTTTAAGATGACTGAGAGGAGGAAAAATCAAAGTGAGGTATGGACTAACGTCACTCAGTCATTTATTTACTTTATAACAGTAAATAAATATCGGTTCTGCATATCGGTTATCGGGCACATAAACATGCAAATAATGGGTATTGGTTCTAGAAAATGAATATCAGTCGATCACTACTCACAGTACATGCAATAAACGAGTTGACTGCATTTACTGTGAACTGAGCCGTTCTGAGGTGTGGAAACCACCGGATCATGAGCTGATCGTCTGAACGAAGCGTGCACTTCGCTTTGAAACGTGCAGCGAAAACAGACTTGATAAAAGGATTAAGCCATACTGTGCTTTTGGTTTTAGTTAGGATACTGTGCCATAGCATCATGGTCCAAAACACAACTTTAAAGACCTTTTATGTTAGGAAATTTTTTTTTTAAATCTACACTTTTTGCCCATTTCATATCATCATGTGACCATGATAATATCAAGACAGTTTTGCTATCGCGATACCACGAAATTGATAATACCATTACATTCCTACTTACTAAAGATGCAGAAATTACATGCTGCGCCTTTAAGAATGATCAAACTGTATGCTGTTGGAACAGTATGGTGTGTTGCCTCTTGCAAAACTAATTTTTCGCTGTGTTTCTGTATGTTTTCAGATGATTCATCTTCTGAAAGTGGTAGTGGCAATGGGATTCGCACACTGACTCCTCCCTCGGTTGGTGCAGCCGGTGTGAGTGACAGTACGGGGACAGGACCTGCATCAGGCTCGTACGCTGAGGTCAACGGCAACGGAAACGGTACCGCGGCACCCCTCGACTTCAGCACAACTTCCTCGTCCTCATCCTCAGAGGACCAGCAACCAGTCAACCTCACAGAAAGACTGAGTCAGGCCCTGCCTAGTGCTGCCGCCATGCTGGCGACCTTTAACCCTGAGCATGCAGAGGAGCTGCGCAGAAAATACCCCAAATCCTCAGAGCTACGCCTTGACCGAGACATCCGGGACTATAATAACAAGGTATATATTTTAATTTAAGACCATAAAAATGTTGAACGCTAATTAGTTAGACAAGTACATGACTTTTTAACATTGTTAATTACTAATCTAACTTGCTACAGTTACTGTCTTTTCCTTCACCCGTGTGCACAAGAGATTCATTTGTTTTGAGCATACAGTGCGAGTTGAACCCACAGTCGCAAAGGCGCTCAATCAAACCTCATTCATTCAGTTCGCTAGGAGCGTTTTTCATTCAGACAGATGCAGAGAGGTTGTGAACAATATGCCGAGCAAGGCTCCTGTCTGAATAGAAACTTTCATTTCATTCCTCTTTTCCATGGTCAGCCTCTGTTGCTTCCCCTCTCCTTTTTAATTGTATTGTCTTTGTGAAAAGAAGAGCGCAAAACTATCTTTCAAACGAATGGATTCACGATCTCAAATACAGCCCAAGACTCTCTGTACCGAGAATGTCTGAATAACACCGTTAGACCTTGAAGACGTGGTTTTCATCAGCCGAAGCGCCATCGGTGGCCATGAATGGCCTTATTGGTAGACATCATCTTTTTGATACATCTTTCAGTCCGTGTCCTCCTTTGAAAGTCTTTTCTGATCGTCAATACGCTTTAGCTGACAGAAGACTTACCTTGGTTTCTTTGTGTGTGTTTTGCAGTCTCCTCAATACAGTTCAGGCAGCTATGATTCAATAAAGATTGAGATGTGTCCTGAAGATCTGACTGTTGGTCGGTCTCAGGCGGCTGACGATGACGACGATGACCATGATGACCACGACGATAGCGATAAGATCAATGATGTAGAAGGAGTGGATCCAGAGAGGTTGAAGGCTTTTAATGTGAGTATAAGAGCATTCAACTTGTGATTTTCTGCTCCATAAAAAGAGCTGAAAACCATGTGGTCATGCATGGCTTTTCATTTCTAAGTCAAACTAGAATTTCTCAATGCATGTTTTATTAGTTCATTTCACGCCAAATGCTTAGTCGATGTTATTCATTTCTTTTTCTAGATGTTTGTGCGTCTCTTTGTGGATGAGAATCTGGACCGTATGGTGCCAATCTCTAAACAGCCTAAAGAGAAGATCCAGGCCATTATTGAATCCTGCAGCCGTCAGTTCCCGGAGTTCCAGGAACGTGCTCGCAAACGCATCCGTACCTACCTCAAATCCTGCCGTCGCATGAAGAAAAACGGCATGGAGGTATGCGCTGTCACATTGAGCTGCCTCTTCAGTTTTTTTGTAGTGGTTAGATGACTTATATTGCCCCCTGGTGGTCAACACAGTACAGATACTGACAAATGCAGTTGTTTAGTGCAAAGGCAAGCAAAAATCCTTATTAAAATTTATATTCATGAGTTGCAGTTTTAATAAATTAACCACACCCAACATTAGAATGACTGTAAGTGTAAATAAAATTTTTAAAGTTGAAATTCAAAGAAAGGAACAGAATTTGTCTTAAACACTTTTGCTACAATCAGAAATAATTACATAATTAATTTAGACTTATTTTGTAAATGTATTCGTCGATATGCAGATTAATATTTTTCATATTAGACATTTCTGTACATTTCTGTAAATTAAGTTTAAAACTGTCAAAACTATTAGCACAGATTTGAATGTTTTTTGACAAGACAAAATGTCCACAGTTTTCACATAACTTAAAAAAAAATATATATATATATATATATCTACTTTGTTTAGCAAGGACAGAGTAAATTGACAGTAAAGACATATCTGTTTTCACGGCTTTTCTTTTGAACTTGAAAAAAATGATCACAGTTTCCACAAAAATATTAAGCACTACAACTGCTTTCTACATTGATAACAATTAAAAATGTTTCTTAAACATCAAATCAGCATATTAGAATGATTTCTGAAGGATCATGTGAAAGACTGGAGTAATGATGCTGAAAATTCAGCTTTGACATCACAGGAATTTATTACATTTTATAATACATTCAAATAGAAAGCAGTCATTTAAATAATATTTGACAATGTTACATTTTTGATTGAATAAATGGAGCCTGTGAGAGCATAAGAGAGCAGAAGAACTTTGTTCAAAAACAAAAAAAAATTGAATGGTAGTGCATAACATATTTTGCACATAAAATGAGATTCTGAGAAATGAATGAAGTGTTCTTTCACCATGACCCATAAAAGTAGTTCATAATAGTTAATATATTAAATGTACTGTGTGTGTATTAGCAGACTCGACCCACACCACCCCACCTGACCTCAGCCATGGCTGAGAACATTTTAGCAGCCGCCTGTGAGAGTGAATCACGCAAGGCTGCCAAAAGAATGCGCATGGATGTCTACCAGGCACACGTAAGTAGCATATGATGCTATACAAGTGTATATGATGCATGTGAAACTTAGAGATGTCTTGGTTTCAGTTTGGTATCAGTGATTTTAAAACCAAGGTAGCCAGATACATTTGTCTCTTTTTCTCTCAGGATGAGCCCATATCTCTGGATAAGGCAGTCTCTCGTGAGCCGGTCTCGCTGACCCACTCTGCGTACTCCCTTGCTGCCTCAGCCTACTCCCAGGACCAGCTATACATCAATGGAGGCCTCAACTACAGCTATCGTGGTTATGGCGGACTGTGTGCCAGCATGCAACACCCCGTGTCACTGACAACAGCTACCGCCCAGACCAACGGTGAGAGAGGAAGCTGGCAGCTTTAACTAGATGCTTACTCACACATATGTCTTACCTGTGAAATAATACAGGATATAAGCAAAGTTACCATTAAAATGTGACAGAAACTAAGTAGTTTAGAATATAGGGGCCACTAGGGGGCCATAGGTAAACTTTCAAGGGGGCTGCAGGATAACTTAAAATGAGTTACAGTATTATTATCAATGCAATTTATAATGTATTAAAGCATTCTAGGATTTTACATACAATCAAGCTATAAACTGAAATCATATTGCTTTCTTCCTCTCAGTAACTATTGTGTTTATTAAAGATGAAAGAATGTACTGTTCTTGACTATCACAAAATGAATTATAGTTGCTTAATTTACCTATATTGACATTCCCATTTTCTATTAATAATATATTATATTATAATTAATAAATTATATGTATATTTCTCTTAATGTCATATTATGTAGGGGGTTGTTAAATATTGTGTTGGACAGCCTTCGAGTCAAAACCACTGTCTTAAAGGGATTAATTACTCACCCTTGTTTTGTTCCAAACTTGAAAGGCCTTTGTTCATCTTCAGAACACAAATTATTTTTGATAAAAGATATTTTTGATTAAATCCAAGAGCTTTATGGCCCTGCATAGACAGACAGCAACACAACTGACACATTTAAGGCCAAGAAAGGTAGTAAAATAGTCCATGTAACATCTGTGGTTCAACTGTAAGTTTATGAAGCTATGAGAATACTTTTTGTGCACAAAGAAAACAAAATAATGACTTTATTAAACTATTTTCATTTTTGGGTGAATAATCCCTTTAAAATAATGTCTAAGTAGGCAGCTAACTAGGTTTTTTGACAGATCTATTTGGGCTGGGTAATGATGAATATTTTAAAATTCTGTTTTATTTAATTTTATTTAATTAATTTGGACATATTTCATATACAGGAAGCTTTTAAACTTGGTAAACAAATTAATTTTAAAATGTAACAACCAGGCCCAAATTATGCAGTACAGCTACTATAAAATTAATATATATTAATTAATGCAACCAAAACCTGCTGAAAAAAAATGCTTAAAGGATTAGTTCACTTCCAGAGCAAACATTTACAGATTATTTACTCACCTCACTGTCATCCCAGATGTTAATGTATTTTTTTCTTCAGTTGTAAAGAAATTCAGGAATTATCCCCATATAGTGAACTAGCAGAGCTAGACAAGATGAGCATTTGAGGTTAAACAGTACACTATATTGCCAAAAGTATTGAGACACCTCATTCTAATGAACATTCTAATGCCATTTCTTTATAATGGCAATGGACGGGTGTTTCTCTTCAACCATCCAAAACAAGTCCAATAAAGTGCATCCATCCATAATAAAAAAGTGTCTCACATAGCTCGGGGGAGTGAATAAAGGCCTCCTGTAGCGAATCAATGCGTTTTTGTAAGAAAAATAAACATATTTAAATCTTTTGTTCTGGAATTGAACTACTCCTTCATGTAAACTTAAAATAAATTTCTTATGTATAACTGTTTTAAAAAATTTTTTAAAATTATACAAAAACTATAAACCAACACTTTGGTTAAAAATTCCCTTGAATACATTTTCTGTAAATCGGTCGTAAAGCTGTTCTGATGTCAACTTTTGAATTATTGAAAATTTCTTATTTTAAAAATGTTAGCCTGGCTTTTCTTCAGCTGGCTAAAAACACTTTGGTGGACACACTAAATAATTGAAAATGTATTGTTAGTCAGAATTGTTGTTGTTTTGCATTTGTGCAATATACTGAAACCAAACCTGAAAAGGGCGTCAAGAATATTCCACTGCGTTCCTGGACACGTAATTTGCGTAGTTGTAATTCATAAACCGGGATTATGCTAATTGTGAATGAGTGTGCAGGCGTGCCCTATCAAATCTGATGTTTATGAAGCTTTGGGAATCCGAAGGAGAGTTTTTGGAAGGGTCTGTTTTATGTTCAAATAACTCTGACTTTACTCATATGTTTACGTAATATATAATATATAATATATAATTACGTAATATATATAAGTTTCATGAATGAGGCCCAGAGAGTTTGTAGAAAAATCTTTTTGAATGATTCATTAAAAAGGACTGACTCTTAAAGGGTTAGTCCACCTAAAAGGCAAAATCAGCCCATTATTTACTCACCCTCAAGGCATCCTAGGTGTATATGACTTTCAGACGAATGCAATCGGAGTTACATAAAAAATGTGTGACTCTTTCAAGCTTTATAATGGCAGTGGGCGGGTGTTTCTCTTCAACAGTCCAAACAAGTCTAATAAAGTGCATCCATCCATAATAAAAAAGTGCCTCACATGGCTCCGGGGGTTGAATAAAGGCCTCCTGTAGCGAATCGATGCATTTTTGTAAGAAAAATATCCATATTTAAATCTTTAAAAAAAATCAATTTCCTAACAGTTGTACACGGAAGCCACTCCGGACGAATGACATATGACGTTGGTGTTGCGCCGCTCAAAAATGATGAACACAGATACACAGTGGATAGTACAAGTACAAGTACAAGTACAAAACGAGAATTTGTCTAAGGAAAATGTCTGAGGATTTCGATAGAAGCCAATAGAAGGCTGGTTTTCTTTTGCTAAAGTAAGGAAACTTTAAACAAACCTGTAAATTACAAATGTTGGTTTTCGTGAGACTCACATGCGCATACGCAACTTCCTATGTCATCTGCCCAGAGCTGCTTCCGTGTACAACCATGTACAACCATTAGCGCAAACTAGATTAAAGTGACTATTACATTTAAATATGAATGTTTTTCTTACAAAAACACATCAATTCACTACAGGAGGCCTTTATTCACCTCCTGGAGCTGTGTGAGGCACTTTTTACATTATGGATGGATGCACTTTATTGGACTTGTTTTGGTCTATTAAAGAGAAACACCCATCCATTGCCATTATAATGCTTGAAAGAGACATTTTTTATGTAACTCCGATTGCGTTCGTCTGAAAGTCGTATACACCTAGGATGCCTTGAGGGTGAGTAAATAATGGGCTGAATTTGTTTTTGAATTTGAACTATCCCTTTAAGACTCGTTTGTCCACGAATCAAGCTGTACTGTGTTTCTGAGTAACTAAAAAGAACCAGTTTATGAGAGTAGATTTCTGAAGTATTGGACTACACTGGTCATGTTGTATGTGATTGCATGCAGCCCACAAGAGTGTTCCACCACGTTTTTTTTACCGTGTCTGTGTACTCAGTTGTGTTTATGTCTCTAATTATATATTTTTCCTTTCCATTCAGGTCCTACTGATCTCAGTATGAAGTCCCTGGCCTCAAATTCGTCCTCGTCAAGCTCCAGCAGTCTCGGCAGGAACGGAGGAGGAGGCGGGGCTTCGGCTCAGCTCAGCCATACAGAAGTGGCGGCAGTGCGTCAGCTGATCGCAGGATACCGCGAGTCTGCGGCCTTCCTGCTGCGATCGGCAGATGAGCTGGAGAACCTCATACTACAACAGAACTGAACCGATTTTCAACACTCCCTCCATCTAAAAACATACCCTCTCCCTCTGGACTGTGTCCCTCACATGATCATCAGTCACCACAGAAAACCATATGGCTCTCAAACATATTAAAAGAGAGAAAACTCAGCTTCATCAAGCTTTTGCTGTCATATCACTTTGCGAACGGCCGCGAGATGAAGAGGACAAATGTGGAGATGAGTCTCTGAAGGACACTGCAGCGCTGAAGCGGACGGTTCGATGCGTCCTCCTGCATTTCATGCCTTCTCCGCGGCCTCCCTCTGTTTAACCGCCATCGGTTTCCCCGCCGAGAGCCATCGATTTCTGATTTTCTTTGTTTTTAGCTACTTCAAAGGAGGAATTACGGCACGGCCAATCCTCCAGACGGCACTAACTAAATGAAGACACTTTTGATTTGGAGGCGTAATGGAAAGAGAGAAGATAAAAAGAGCAAGAAGAAAACTAAGAGACCTTTGTATTTGCTGTAAATAAGCACTCGCTGTGTCCTGAAGCACTTTTCCATTCGTTCTGACCTCTGAATCATTAATTTATGCATATAGATACGCAGGTGGAAGCTCACCTGGAAATACCTCAGCCTGTCTGTCCCGCTCTCTCTCTCTCTCCGTCTCGCAGCGTTCCCCTCTCTGTGTGTGGGAGAAGAAAATTATCACCTGTCCGTCCTCGACTTCACAGTCCACTGATTTGGGCATCGAAGGCAGTGAGTGGGAGGGAATTTGTTTCTGTAATTGAAGTGCGGATTTACTTTTCCACCTCCTCCAAATGTGTTGTATATATTGCGATCCATTTCAAGGTATTGATCCCAAAAAGACGCCGGACTTGTTTTGGGAATGGACCTTTCGCTTCGGCCTCGCAGATGCCAACTCTATTTGTTTCCTCTGTACGGGTCACCCTCTGTTCTCCTCTTCTCTATGTGTCCTTCCATTTCCCCTCTCCTCCTCCACCTTATTATTCTGCTTTAGATGGAGATGGAGAGGAAGGATCCGGAATGGAAGACTGTTAGTCTTTTATCTGTTGACTTTTCTTAATGGCCATTAATCCACTCTGCTGCTATGGACTCCAACGTAACGCCACAGACCTGAAACCTCAAGCCTCCCAAACACAACCAGAGCACCTCAAGGCGAAAACAAAAAACAAAAAAAGACCGAAATGGAAGCCAAATCCAAAAGAAACTGCCGTTTTGCATTCTGGTCGAGAGTGTTTGATTTAATACTGAGGACTGCTTGTGTTTGCTTTTGTTTGATTTGTTCTAAAAGCGCGGCGTGTGCTTAAATCTCGAGATCAACTGGGATCAAATGGTCTTTGGCACAAGAGCTTGGCGCGCACACATACACGAACACGACACGCTAAAGGGTCTTTAGTGAACTGAATATTTACCACGAGAGGTTTAAAAATGTGTAGTTAGCGAGGTAGATTTGTTTAGGGACTAACTGACAGTAATGTCACTGTAATTTGCTCCATTTGCACACACAGGCAGTGCTAATCTGTGATTGAGCAGCTCGGCGGCTCCGCGTTGCACTGCTAGTGGGGGATGGAGAAAGAATATCGCAATGCAGAAGATAATCAAACGCATTTCTGACCCTAAAGGAGACAGACAAATACAGAGAGAGGCGACCATAACCCCCCGCTGAGGAGCCTTCAGAATCATTACATACATAATCACATGACCGGGACCTACTTATGATTGAAAGCCATGATGATGAGTGAGTGTGACCAGAGACTACACTGCCCTCGTAAAACATATTTGTGTGCAATTTTGACAGCCCTGCTCTAAACACAACAGTGGACATGTAGAAGTAATGATTTGTTGATGTGTTATATTTATGGTAGGCCTTCACAGTCCAGCCTCCAATTTCAATGTTGAGTTGTTGATTAGAATGTTGCTATTGACGTGAAAACATATGCAAAATTTGTTTAACGTTGCTCTGATCGCAAAAAGGATCCTTGATCTCTCTCATCTCTGACTGTCTTTGCTATTTCTTTTACTTTTTTTTTTCCAGGAGAGAACTAATAAGGGGAGGTTTATGAGTCTTTAAATATTTAAAAATATTTAAATATTAATTTATAAAAATGAAATTCAAATATTTACATTTAATAAGTTTAGCCCTAAAATAAATAAAATAAGAAATTGTATTTTGCATGAAAAAAAAAAAAAAGAATTTTGCTTAGAACCATTAACATTTTTGCTTTGTGATATTCTTTTAATTAAGCACATTTGTCACAAAAAAATCTTTGGTAATTGAAACACATTACAAAAATCGTTTATTAGAAATTCTGTAATATAGAATTTCAGTTATAAACATTATTTTCATTAATTTAACCTTTTTTTTTGGTAATTGGAACATTCTAAAAAATCATTAAGCTCATTACAAATTCTGTCATTTTGGAACATTATAAAAAATCATTAAGTTCATTAGAAATTTTCAATTATAAACATTATTTTCATTAATTTAACTTTTGTATTTGGAACATTATAAAAAATCATTAAGTTCATTAGAAATTTTGTCATTTATAATTTCAATTATAAACATTATTTTCATTAATTGAACTTTTTTGTAATTGGAAAATTATAAAAAATCATTAAGTTCATTAGAAATTTTCAATTATAAACATTATTTTCATTAGTTTAACTTTCGTAATTGGAAAATTATAAAAAATCATTAAGCTCATTAGAAATTTTGTCATTTATAATTTCAATTATAAACATTATTTTCATTAATTTAACCTTTTTTTGGTAATTGGAAAATCATAAAAAATCTTTACGTTTATTAGAAATTTTGTCATTTATAAATTCATTAAGTTCATTAGAAATTTTGTCGTTTATAATTTTAATTATAAACATTATTTTCATTAATTTAACTTTTTTTGGTAATTGGAAAATTACAAAAAATCTTTACGTTTATTAGAAGTTTTGTCATTTATAAATTCAGTAAGTTCATTAGAAATTTTGAATAATTTAGAATAATTTCAGTTGTAAACATTATTTTCATTCATTTAACATTTTTGTAATTGGAACATTATGAAAAAAATCATTACGTTAATTAGATATTCTGTCATTTATAATTTCAGTTATAAACAGTATTTTCTATATTACAGTACAAAATTACAGTAAAATACTGTAGTGCATTTTTTATTAAATTGCAAAATTGCCAAGGAAGTGCAAAAACCACTGAATTTAATTTAAATCTTTATCATTTCAGTATAGCAGAATAAATGAGTTATATACTGAATAATATAATACTGAGAATGCTTTTTCTCTCATTTAGTTTCATTATGCTAATGAGAATAGAGATTAATATGCTTAATTAAAAAAAATAGTTTTCACTTTCGCAAAATACAATTTCTGATTTTATCCTTTTGCTTTTAGAAATACAGTTTAACCTAAACATGTTTCTAACATTAACATTAGCATATTCAAGGGGTTTGATTTTGCGCAAAACACCATCTCTCCTACTATTTCTATTCTTTCCATCTCACCTTCTATCCTTTTCCACGTGGTTGACACAGATGTTGAGAGGTCAGATAATCGAGGATTTTAGCTGCTGTCTCTGTCTTTCTCTCGTTGAGGTCTGTTATATGGGGTCCCACTGCCGTCAAACGCTGCTGATTATACTCCACCCTCACATGCTACTGAGCTCTTCTGTGGATTCTAAAAGCGTACGATGGAGATGGAACTGCTGACCACAAGCTTGTGGAAAGGAGCTGAAAAAAATGTGTTCATCTGTTCACAAGTTGTTTCTTCTGTCCAGTTCGCTCAAGGACTACTCAAGCTACTGAAAAACAAACTGTAAAACGAGGCAAACGACAATCTTGAAAAAGGCGTAACTAGTTGACAGTTTTGTTTCCATGCTCTGTGTTGCGTGTGCGCTCGTACAGCGTGCGCAGTGTGTTCCCGGGAGAGTGAGAGAAGTATTTTAGCCATAATCAGAGCATCTCTCACTCTCAGAATCCGAGTTCTCACGCTGAGGACTCTGTGGCCCGCTGTCGAAAAAACCTTTTTATCCGATTCCTATTTTTATTATAATTATCTCGATTACTATTATTTTGTAATTCTTTTTGTATCGCAAGTGGTCTTTTCAGAACCGTTTTGTACCGACATCACATGTGACGTTCGTCCTGTATGCCTATAACATTCCAAACTAGGATGTCAACATGCCAAGCAGCCAGCCAAACCACGGTCACATCGGATTGCACATAGACACGCACCGAGGGCAAAATCTATCCAATGCCGCACAGGCTTTAAAGTGTTAGTTACGTCGAGAGCCTGATGCCCGGTTCCCCTTGCGCCACAAACCCCAAAGAGCTGTTATCTCTGTACTGTACGACGGATTTCTTGATTAGTTACTGCGCCGTGCCTTTAAAGGGGCTGAACTGATTGTCATATTTATGTCCCTTTATTGTATTCGAATACCACTTCAGCTTTTCTGTATTTACTGGCGGTACCTCAGAGCCCCTTCAAGGTGTCTTTTCTTTGTTCAATCAGCACCGCAATCTACTGTGATCTTATACTAAATAGGCCACCTGTCAAACACTTTCACACAAAAAAACAGTCCTATACAGGTTCAGGCTTTGCTTTCAGGTGTGACGCTGGTTATGGTTGCTGCTAAACTACTACTAAGTAAAAAAAAAAGCTCTGGTTTGATCAGATGTATAGCTCTGAAACAAAACAAAAAAAATGAAAGAAGAAAAAAACAAGTTGACTTTTATTTTTCTACCACAGTGGTGTACAGCTGCATTCAAGTTCATGTGGTTCCCCGTTTTAGTCTGTTCTCTTTTATAATTTGTTGGTGCTTTGGATCTTTACCATGCCGTCTCGTCTCGGTTTCCTCTGATTTGTCCTGTTTAAGGAGCTGCTGACGCCGGCTCTGGTTTTGATATGTACCTAATACCAATGTGAAACTGTCTCTTTCCTTCTCATTTTGGACTCAGTGGAAGTGTGATGTTTACATGTACAGATTTTTGAGATTCGCTTTCTTTTCTTTCTTTTTTTTTTTGTTGTTGTTGTTGTTGTTCTCAAGCGCTTTCCCTTATTTTCAGGCACTGCTTAATTTAATTTCTTTATAGTGAAGGGAAATGGGACTTGCAGCAATTTTCCGTCCTTTTACAGCAAGACAAAACGTTTTTGTCTGTTAGACCCCCGTCACTGACCCCAAACACAAATGAACAAGGCTTGTTGTAAATGATAAAAATCTTTTCCTCGGACACCATTAGGGGCGACATGGCCGTCGCTCCCTAATGATTAAAAGCCATTATCACACCCTTCGTCGGGTGCACATCAAGTATTAGAGTACAAGAACAGCAGAGTGAAAACCTCAGGTAAATGTTTGCTGTTTTATAGTTGGAAAAAAAAAAACTAAAATCCTATCGGCAACCCATTTCCCACTTTAATACCATAATATATACGAAAGAAATCTTTTTTTATATTTATTGTGTTATATATATATATAACAGTGAATACTTTTTCAGTACATGTGGCTAAATATTTTAATTCTTTAGAAAAGTGTTGATACATACATATGTGAAGAAACGAAAGATTGAATGAAAACGAAAATTAAAAAAAAACAATTTTTGTTGTTTAATGCAAACAGCATGGGCGGCTCCTAACATATCACTTTCATTAATGAAAACCAATGATTTGACATGAAGCTTTCTCCAGTGGGATGTCACTGCTAAAATGTCACTGACATGACATTGTGACTTTTTTTTTTCCTCCCAAGCTGTACGTCACAAAGCTAAATATACTAATAAAACAGTGTGCTATATATCAAACCCGGCAGCTGTATTTCTTTTCTTTTTCTCCTGAGGAAAAATTATTTCAAATCAGCATCAATGTATATTTGCCTGTGCTTGTGTGGGTCAGGTTTTGCTAACTAAGTAAAACCTGAAACCGCTTACATTGGTCCTCGTAATGAAAA
This sequence comes from Garra rufa, assembly GCF_049309525.1. NCBI lineage: Eukaryota > Metazoa > Chordata > Actinopteri > Cypriniformes > Cyprinidae > Garra > Garra rufa. The sequence continues at coordinate 18,066,919 of NC_133378.1, forward strand.
CGGCTTTATAAAAGAACTTATTCAGTAGTTCTCAACCTCTTTGATCCCTCATATATCCCACAGTTTTAAGCCAATTATATACAGTTGAAGTCAAAAGTTTACATACACCTTGCAGAATCTGCTAAATGTTAATTATTTTACCAAAATAATAGGGGTATAATACAGAATGCATGTTGTTTTTTATTTAGTACTGACTTGAATAAGATATTTCACATAAAAGAGATTTACATATAGTCCACAAGAGAAAATTGTTAAATTTATAAAAATGACCCTGTTCAAAAGTTTACATACACTTGATTATTATTAATCTGTATTTTTTTTTTTTTTTTTTTAGTGATAGTTGTTCATGAGTTCCTGTTTGTCCTGAACAGATAAACTGTAGCTTCTGAAAGGCAGTACTAAATGAAAAATATATGATATTTAGGCAAAATAAGATGTACACATCTCCATTGTGTTCAAAAGTTTTCACCCCCTGGCTCTTAATGCATGGTTTATACCCATGTTGAGTCCCTCAGTTGTCCTCAGTGTGAAAAGATGGATCTCAAAATCATACAGTCATTGTTGGAAAGGGTTCAAATACACAAATGCTTAAAAGCCAAAGAATCTGTAGAACAGTGGGCAGTTTAACTAACAGGGCAAACAAGGGACTCACGAACAACTCGCCTATCACTAAACAAAAAACAAAAAACAACTTTGGATCATTCCACAAGTATTAAGAATCAAGTGTACTCTATTTAAACTTTTGAACAGGGTCATTTTTATAATTTTTAACTATTATTTTATCTTGTATAACTATATATGGACTATATGTAAATGTATTTTATGTGAAATATCTTTTTTGGGTCAGTACTAAAACACCTTATTTTATTTTAGTAAAATAATTATCATTTTGCAGTAAACTTTTGACTCAAACTGTAAATGAGTGATATAACTCTGCATAGAAGTCGCATCGAGGTGGCAATTTTACAGTGTGTTTACTTTACAAAGACGTTTTAATGACGCTCAGATAAGACTCTAATCTAATTATATTTACACAGAAATCACGGACGCGGGAAACAGTCACATGGACTCTAAAACATTGAATATTTGCATGAATACAGACATTTTGTGTCAGTCTAGCTGCTTTCCTGTCATGGTAAAGTTTTTAGAACAGAGGCCTATTTTAGAATCTCCTTCCTTTCATTTTAGGTGATGGCATAATATAGTTAGTCAGTGATTTAGCTATAGCCTAGCTAATATAAATCTCCTGTAACCTATGTAGTCTATACTATACTTTCTAATCTAAATAACAGAAACCTCCCTGCTTAAAAAAATAGAAACCATCACAGAATTATTAATGTTTCTACTGGTTATAATGGGAAATGTACTGGTTTTAATGGAAACTAATGACGTTATTGGTCTCTACTAGTAATTGATCTCCTTCTTTCTGTGGCTTGTTAAAACCAATAAATCTTAATGGAACATGTCCCAAAACAAGCTACAGAAAATCATTTTTAATGGTTAAAAGTTGATGGTTTGTTAGTGGAAACCATCTCTTAAGAAGATTAATTAAAATTAGTAACCAAGTTTTTTGTTGCACTGACTACCATTTGTATAACCACAGTTTCCATGGTTAAACTATGGTTAGTGTAGCAAAACCATGGCTAATTTGTAGTTTTATTTGTAGTTAAACCAAGGCTAATTTTCGTAAGGGATTAGCATTTCTGTGATGGTTTCTATTTTTTTTCAGCAGGGCTAGAAGTTAGAAAATCATTTAGTTCAGAATACGCAAAAAAATGAGAAGATCTTTAGAGAAAGAGCTAATCTGCTCAAATTGAATTAATATTAAACAGTTAACAAACGTTGATGTATGCCGTCACAGTTAATGGGCGGTACCTAATATTAGCGGTACACCACAGGTTTAGTGACTAATTACCACAATGATTAAAAATAATAGCGCTACTTGTAAACTGGAAGTCCCCATCGTATATAGCCTAATAATAAACGTGTGCATAGACCTGTGTGTGTGCGTGTGTTAATAAACTAATAGAATAGCCTACTAGTGTTATTTCCCAACTAGCTACTTATTCATACTTTATGCTTATGCACGCAAATTTTAACAAACGCAAACATTTGCGGAGATGTGAGATTTTTACGATTAGAGGCGAATCTAAAAATAAAGCGATAATGGTTTCCAGCTCCAAGTGTGCGTTTGCCTAGTGAACAGATGATCGCACTACAGGAGAAACGGCTCGGTCGCAGCCAAGTTTACATACTGCGAAGCGTTTTGCTCCGGAGCGGATAGAGGCACCAAATGCTGCGGCGCACTGCACCGGTCATTAGGAGAGAAGAGGGACGTCATGGACGAGTAGAGGCTAGATTTAGATGAAAAGAGGATGTTCTTGAAGGTACTTCAACCACAACACCCTCTCCTCGTCTTAATGTCTCATTGAACTATCCAACATGTCTTTTCCGCATACCTTTGAGATCCATCCCGAAACAGAACCGGTTTCACCTGATCCTCCGCTATGATCACAGCCAGCGCGTTAGCTCAACAAAGGGGATCCCGATATAGAATCGCTACGGACGGTCGGTCACCATCGGTGAGGGACCCACACGCCTCTTTTGTTTTTAATTTCAACCATTTCGCTTGGTGGACAGCTGCCAAATATTCTAGCTACCCTGGAGTCCGTAGAAAGCGACGACTGGGATGGAGAAGTGTTGTCGCAGCTGTATGCCCTGCCTGAAGAGGTTATGGGACTGCATATGGCCCGAATTTTTCTATCCGAACATCGCTCGTCCGGCCGAGATCCGCACGGTTTCAGGTGATATCCGGGTCCCGGCTCCGAAGAAGAAGCCGGCGCAGCTGTACGCGGCTCTCTTTGACTTTGAAGCCCGCAGTGAGGAAGAGCTGACGGTGAAAGAAGGGGACAAACTGTCTGTCATAGAAAAGAGGGGAGATTATGTACTTGCCAAGAAGCTCACGGGGTCCCTGGAGTCTGGACTGGTCCCTGCTAATTATGTGGCCCTAGTACAGGATGAATTCGCTAACTACAGGTAAGTCCTGAGTGTGACAGTCAGTACTTATTTTGATTATAATGTATTTTTGATGAAAATATCACTCTGTAATAGGCAACTACTAGTCTTTTCTACGTATTGCACTGCACACTATATGAATGAATAGCTTGACTTAAGCGTATTGTAGTCTACACGCTTTCACCTTTGTTTTTTTCACAATAGTTGAACTTTCCTTTGACATTTATTGTTTTCATACTGGACTAATATGTCCAAACATTGCATTTTAGATTTTCATTAACATTGTAATGAATAAATTTAATTATATTTTCATCTAAAGTCCAAAAAAAAGATTGGTGTGTCTTATACAAATATTTGACCCAGGACCACAATTTTGAAACTGAGATTTATACATCATCTAAAAGCTGAATAAATAAGCTTTGATGTATGATTTGTTAGGAAAGGACATTATTTGGCAGAGACACAACTTTTTGAAAATCTGGAACCTGAGGGTGCAAAAAATTCTAATTATTGAGAAAATCGCTTTTAAAATCGCCCTGCATAATACTAATCAAAAAAACATTTTGATATATTTACAGTAGGACATTTACAAAAAAAACTTCATGGAACATAATATTTACTTAATATCCTAATGATTTTTGGCATTTAAAAAAAAAAATCTAATTTTGACCCATATATTTTTTTAGCTATTGCTACAAATATACCCATGCTACTTAAGACTGGTTTTGTGATCCATGGTCACATATTTTTGGTGTAAGATCCCACAATTATAGGGTGTACATTTGGTGGGTTTTAGGGAGTCAGAACCACCTATAATGAACCTTAAAGGGACAGTTCACCCAAAAATGAAAATTCTGTCACTACTCACCCTCAGGCTCTTCCAAACCCGTAAGACCTTCATTCATTTTTAGAACACAAATTAAGATATTTTTGAAGAAATCCGAGAGCTGTCTGACGCTGCATAGGCAGTAAGGGTCCTACCACAGTTAAGGTCCAGAATGGTACCAACAACATCAACAAAATAGTCGGTGGTTCAATCACAATTTTTTGAAGCTATTAGAATACTTTTTGTGTCTATGGAGGGTTAGAGAGCTCTCACATTTAATCAACAATATCTTAATATGTGTTCTAAATATGGAAAAATGTCTTGGAATGACATGAGGGTGAGTAATTAATAACAGAATTTTCATTTTTGGGTGAACTAGCCCTTTAAGTCTAAATAAAAGATTTGTTTATCTTGTACAAATATAGCTACATCAATTTTGACAAGGGTTTCAATCTGCTATGTCCATAAACCCTACTGTCATTAAGTTTGACTTACTATATATTGAATTATCTTTAATATATCTCCAGTGACAGACTGTATCTTGAAAATTAGATTTAATAATTTTGCAGGAATTGAAAAAAACATTGTATAATTCACAATTTATCAATAAGGTCAATAGGTCAAAGCGTTATCTTACTGTTTTCAAATTACAGTAGACTAGTTTTGATTATCCATGAGATCAGCCAACGAAGGTTCATATACCTATACTGTCTCATTTAATTCACAACGGGATTTATCATTGTGCATGTGAACAATGGGCTGTGCATTTTTTCCTTTTATTTGTGCTATCGTTTACTTTTGTTTGGTTGCTGTAACGGGGTCAGTCAATTGTCCTTGTTATAAAGACCTCCTAGATAGTGTTGACAGGTAACGGGTTGTTATGTCAGAGTAGTGTGTGTTCGGCCTCTGCTGCACCTGTCACCTGCCGGAGTTTCACTGAAACTGAAGCACCATGGGATTGTGCTAAACAAGCATGTGCACCTGCCGCACCCATATTTAACATGGCAACACTTTGCATGACGCCACAGTGTTTACTGTGAGAAGCTGAACGTGGTTACTGTGGGCAAAATCGGAGGTGTATGTAATAAATACAAGCAAATAAAAGTATTCATTCAAATATTTAAGTGAACAGTAAGTTCTAAAAGCTCAGAGTATATTAGATAAATTGGTTTAATATTTTCTTGTATGTATGGCTAATTTGTGTTTGTACACGATTTTTGGAGTTTTTTTCATTATACCAAATTTCATCTGAAATATCTGTATTGGTACTGATATGAAATAAAAAAACAAAACAAAAAAAAACGGCAGATGTAGATTTTCATACAGGAATTTGAAGCATTTTACACTACAGTACTCATATTACTCACATTGTTAGCTGACATAATAGGACTAGCAATAAGAATGCGTCAGTAAATAGTTACAAGAAAATACATTCCTCACTACTTCGTAATGCAATCCAATTACTCTAATATAAAAAAGACTACAGTATTGAACATGCATTATTAATCGCTATATTATTAATATTTTAGCTGATAGCTCAAACCTATTAGTTTAAAATCGTACGTGCAGTAGACAGTAAATGTGCTGTGTTTGCTTTTACAATGCCTTGCGAAAGTATTCATACCCTTTCATTTTTTATGTTGCTGCCTTATGTTAAACTGCTTTAAATGACTTGTTTTCCACATCAATCTACACTCCATGCACCAAAATGCCAAAGTCAAAACTGAATTGTCACAACTTTGTCAATTTATTAAAAATAAACAACTGAAATAAGTACATTGCATTGCAGTATTCATACCCTTACATGAAGCACTCAAGTCTCAAGTCCTTTTGGGTATAATGCGACAAGCTTTGCACATCAACATTTTGCAACATCCTGCCATTCTTCTTCTCACTTCTTCACCTCTCAAGCTCTTTCGGCTTGGATGGGGACAGACGCATACAAGATCTAACAGATGCAAATGTGTGGCTTGATGCAATCCCTCAGGACGTTTTTTTGACCTCAGGGCTTGGTTTTTGCTCTGATCTGCATTATCAGCTGTTAGGCCTTTTATTAAGATGTGTTTGTCTTTCTAAATCATACCCATTCAATTCGATTTGCCTCAGGTTAACTTCACACAAGTGTATTAACATCTACAAGCAATATGAATGCTCCTGAGCTAAATTTAAAAAAAAAAAAAAGACAGCAACATAAAGCGTAAAAAAAATAAAGGGGTATGAATACTTTTGCAAGGCACTGTATCTATCAACATCAAAAAAAGTTTCTTCTGTGTATTTTATATTTTCACATTAACACTGTAGTCAATATTCTATTTATTAAAGCCAAGTATGAATCTCATCAGTTTAGTGTTTTTAAGCATTTTACATGTATTCCAAAATAATAACTGAAATCAGTAACAATTTAAACAACATGTGAACTTATATTCAGCTGTTCTTTTTAATAGTTAACTTTTGATGATTTTTTTGGATCATCAGTCATCAAAGTTTGGTAAATATTCGTCGCAGACAATTATCACAGAGATTTACTTTACATTTCACAAAGCCGATTACTCACTAAAAACTTTTTCAGTCCATTTCAAGTCTTATTTTGACAAAAAAGTAGGTATATCTAAGTGTGTGAGTTGTTTACTTACTTTTTAAAATGAGTCTTCCCATTAACGCCATTATATTGTTTGTTCAGACTGATTCGCGAATGCAGAATGCGCATGACCAAGAGATTTATCGCATGGACCAATCACAGCTGAACATAACCAGTCACATCCAATCATATCGCGATGGATGCATTGCTTGGTTTTATTTATATATGCAAAGGCAAAACAGTAATAAAATATTTTTTTCTAGAAATTTACTGGCAAAATATGACCTAGTCTTGACAGCAAGTATTCATTCATTCATTGATCTGTGTTATGTGCATCTGTTTTACAGATGGTACTATGGGAATATAAACAGACAAAAGGCAGAGAAGCTGCTTCTGAGTTCACAGAACAAAACTGGTTCCTTTCTGGTGAGGATCAGTGAGAGCCACAGTGATGAATATACTATCTCAGGTTCGTTGCCTTATTTCTTCTATATCAGACACAGTCTCCCTCTCTCTTACACTTACACTGTCTTTCATTTGAATGCCTGGAGACCTCCAGTGCTTCCTGACCATATTCCCTTGTCTTTCTTTCATACATCATCTCCATTTTCATCTTCTTTCTTTCTCATCTTCCGATTTCTCTCTGATCTGCATGACAACAGAGCCTCCACATCATCAATCTTATTATTTTCCGCCTAAGATATCCACTCTCGGCTTATCCTCCATCCTTTCAGGACAGCATATCTCTCTCTCTCTCTTTCTTACCCACAGCTTGTAACACCATATTGGTCTTCCATGTGCAACTGACTAAGCATTTTTTGTCTCCGCAGGAGAGTAGCGGGTATTTTTTTAACCGCAATATTCTGTTTAAGGTCTGGAAAACCCCAAAGCCACTCAACAATTTTTGCTAATCTTGTTGAAATTGATTATACACAGCATTATTGTAAGTCTGCCGGGCCCGTTAAGAATGTTATAGATTAAGGTTTTTGAACAGTAAGATTTTCTGCTCACCAAGCCTGCATTTATTTGATCCAAAGTACAGGAAACACTGTAAAATTCTTAAAAATGTGTTTACTATTTAAAATAACAGTTTTCTATTTGATTATATTTAAAAAAAAATTATATTTTATATTTTTTCTTTGGTGTCACATGATTCTTCATTATTATTTTTATTATTATTACTATTATACATTTGATTACTATTATTATCAATATTTAAATCAGTTGAGTACACGTTTTTTCAAGATTTTGATGAGTAGAAAGTTTCAAAGCATCAGCTTTTATCTGAAATAAAAAGCTTTTGTAACATTATATACTAAACTATTCAAAAGCTTGGAGTCAGTATGGGGAATGATAGAAATTAATAATTTTATTTTGCAAGGATGCTTTAAATTGATCAAAAGTGATGATAAAGACATTTATAATGTTACAAAAGATTCCTATTTCAGATAAATGCTGTTCTTCTGATCTTTCTATTTATCAAAGACACCTGGAAAAATTCTACTCAGCTGTTTTCAACATAATAATAATAATAATAATAACAACAAAAATAAATGTTTATTGAGCAACAAATCAGAATATTACAATGATTTCTGAAGGATCACGTGACTGGAGTAATTATGCTAAAAAATCAGCTTTGAAATCACAGACGATACCAGCTGAAGTATCGCGATACCAAGTAGTATCACGATACCATGCAGTATTCTGTTCATTTAAAATTCAATTCTACAAAATGAATCTAAATTTCATAAATAAAATAAAAATGTAAATGAAAACAGACAAGATTTTTCTCTGAATACTTCATTAATGTGAATGAATGACTGGCTATTGTTATCCATGAAATCATGTAAACGAAACTCATCTTAGCACCGCACCGAAGCTGCATGGAGTGACATTTAGATGTGGTGTCTATACATGTACACTGTACATATAATTGCATGAGTAATGTTATAAGATTAATGTTTAAATACAAAACTCTGAATATAGAAATGTTGGAAAATAATGTAATGTGATGGGAAACTTAAAACATCCAGCAGGTGGCAGCAGTGTTCATGATTGAATCACTGAGTCATTCAAACGATTCTATGGCTTAGTGAATCAGTGATTCGCCCAAACCAACGCTGATTCGGATTCGAAGACGGAAACGAAACTACAACATCTTTTTCGTGTCATATTGCTGAACTGCAGGAGCATTTTTGCTCGCATATCTTGAAATGTGTAAGTTAGCAGGGTCCGTGTACGTTTTATTCATTTCATTTTCAATTTGAAACGAAATGAGCAGAAATAAGAAAACGGCTCATTCATTCGTTTTTTCATTTGTTCACAAAACGAAAAAACGAGATTTTGGCTCGATTTTTCGTTTTTTTGATTCAAGGGTAGAAAACGGATAAACGACTTCAAAATTAATGTGGGCGGTCGCCAGACGCCCCTTTACGCCGATTGGTCAAATCGAATCTGGACCGGTGACGCCATCCATTGTTCGTTCAACAAAATAAAAGACTATTATTTATTTATTTTCATTCTTTTGTAGTCTTTAAAACAACAAACATACAAATGCAATAACATTAATTACATCAAAATATAATACAATATAACTAAAAACATTGTAATAATAATAATTGGAAAAGCAATTAGAAAATCACATGTAGCCTACACAAGAAATACAAATAGTGTAAATTATTGAAACAATAGATTTATGGCTTTAAAATAATTTACAGCTTGTATCGCGTTATTTCTTGATTCTTTTAAGGATTGCATACATGGCTGTTTCTATTAAAATGAGAGTCAACAAGATAGTCCTCTGACTGGGCTTTCTTGTGTTCAACCTAACTCGTTTCACAAATATTTATTTTACAAATATTAATCTGCATCCAGCATGTTTTATTTTGCTGAATGATTTTAAATCTGAGTATCTGCGGTATACAGACAGCGCAAAGAAGAACAGATCAGTGTTCAGTCAAGTGTGTAAATGCACAGCAGTCATAACTTTTCTTTTAGACATTATGCTCAGTTTGGACAAGCGATGATAAGTGCAAATACTGTAATGCAAATTTACATAAGGTACTGTAGTGCCTGGAGCCCATCAGACATGAAATAACTAGTTATATTCCTTAAATGACTTCTCCCCCATGATTAACACCTATGTGCTATGAGCCAGACCTCTGGTCACTATCCAACTCATCCCCCCACCATCAAGATAAGACTCTTACAGAAATGCAGATACACTTTCCTTATTCAGACATACAGTCCCACATACAGTTATATAGAAATGTACACATATCAATGTGTTACCTTTTCTTATATTGTGTTTCTGTTATGTATGTCGGCCTCAAACATTAATCCGCAATAGGTGAATTATTGTGCATGCTAAGACTCTCACATTTAGAATCACTCAGTCAAACGAGAAGATACATAGATCATGTTTGGTGTCTATGAGCAGCATTTATTATTCCCTAAATGTTAATGTTTGTGGCATCTTAATAACTCCTTGCTTTATAAGTATTATTGAACTTTTGAAAGTTTTGTGGCCAAACAACCAATCAGCTTCCACATGCGAAACCCCATTGTGAGAGACAAAGACTTTCAATCTTCCCTCCAAAACTCAGATCAACCGGATTGGACAAGGTCCAACTGTGGGCGTGAACGACCTACAGGTTTATAAACCTTCCCTCATCTCTCTCTTCTTCCTCTTGCCTTCTGGACTCAAAGACACGTCACCTGCACCGGCTCACCTAGCAGTGGAGATGATGAGGCCTGCAATACTCTCAAGGAACTGGAAAGGACTTTCTGAACTGAACACATACGGAACCAATGCACAACAACAACAAGCTTGCAAGTATCCGTCCTTTCTACAAACGTAGATAGCTGCGTTTAAGGCGTTTTATAAAAGAAACGATTTCAGGTTGTTCAGAACCGTTTCATTCCTGTCCCTTTGCAAACTCACTTTCTGTCTCTCTCTCTCTTACTCTCTCTCTCTCTCTCTCTCTCTCTTACTCTCTCTCTCTCAAGTGTTCTCTGTCTATTTGTGTTTTATGTACGTTTGTCTATGTGCGATCGTTTGTAAGTAGAATAGTTTAATAAACAACCATATATTCACATATAATGACTTCTGTGCTGAATGCTTACATTACAAAAGTCACTTAAACTGTTTCGATCTCATATTGCTACCTTAAGCCCTATTCTGTTCAATTGTTTTAACTCTGTTCTGATTAGTAAAATACGTTGTCGTGACGACGGGCCAACGTCAGAGTAATGGGTATCACTGAACAATTTGCTGGACAAAGAAACCAGTCAATATCATTATTACTGTTACTGATCAGAAACTGGAAATTGCGTATATTTAATGACGATTATTATACACGATTTCCTGTGAGTTAAACTACTTTCCCTGACTGAAATGTATGTTTTAAATAACTCATTTCATCCTATTCATTGGTCATAAGACCTGGTGGAGTTTTGCAGTGTATATGTGATGAGAGAAACAGTCTCATGCATATACACACATATATTGATCATCTTAAATTCTTTGAGCTAACCAAAATTCTCTACAGGTACCGAGGGTGGAGAACTTAATTTTTTACTGCACTGTATATCAGCCACATGAACGTTTCATTTCGCCAGGATTTAAGTTACTATAAGTGTGCGCAGCCTTGATGGTTAAGTTAAATGTTGATATCAGCTAGATAAAAAAAAAAACGGTTTAAAAAGTCGCTTTTCACGGTGTTCGGACATTTAACGATTAAATTACTGCCCCACAGTCATTTTTTTATTAAAATATTATATAGAAATAATTTTTATAGAAATAATATCAAGGTAGTTCAGCGGGACAACAGACAATCGTCTGCTTCAAATGCATCAGGAGCAACAGCGAGATGATTGACAGGACCATAGCGAAGGCAGGAGCACAAGAGCGCAAAGTGAACTTTTGTTAAATAAGAAAAAATATATAGGTGCATGTAGGTATATAGCCACAGGAACTTTTTATTTATCCCAGGGAAATAAAATATTAGAGTTTAAAAAAAACTGTCATTTTATACTGTATTATATTTACACTGGATTTGTACAAAATTAGTACATTTTTTAATCTACAATAAAAAAAAAATCTTACTTGACAACCAAATTTTTAACACTCTATCTATCTATCTATCTATCTATCTATCTATCTATCTATCTATCTATCTATCTATCTATCTATCTATCTATCTATCTATCTATCTATCTATCTATCTATCTATCTATATTAATCGTGTCAATCATCTCGCTGAATCACTCGTCTCTTGCGCTGTTGCTCGTGCTGTTGTATGAAGCGGATGATTGTATTGTATAACTACATTGATATTATTTCTATAAAAAAATATTTCTTTATAACATTTTTATAAAAAACGAAAGGTGGGGGGGTGGACAATTAATTTAATCGGTGGATGGCCGAACACCGTGAAACACCGACTTTGCAAGCCTAAGCTTCATTTTTTTTGTCTAGCTAATATCAACATTTTTTTTAAGCATCAAGGTTGTGCACTTATAATAACTTAAATCCTGGCGAAATGAAACGTTCCCGTGGCTATGATATACAATAAAAATTTAATTCTCCACCCTCTTTACGTAAATTTGCATTACAGTATTTGCACTTACCATCGGTAATTCTCAGATTCTCAGATTATAAACCATACAGCAAAATAAAACATGCAGGGTGCAGATTATATAGCTATAAAATAAATATTTCTGTGAAACGAGTTAGGTTGAACAGAAGAAAGCCGTAATTTTATTGAAAAAAAATCTTATTTTTACATCTTACAATAAACAACGTGACTCAAGCTTTAAATTATTTGAAAGCTTAAAATGTTTTGTTTGAATAATTTGTAACTATTTGTACACATATGCACATGTGATTTTCTTATTGCTTTTTCTATTTTATTATTTTTAAGTGTCTTGTTTTATTATATTTTGATGCAATTAATGTTATTGTCCTTGTATGTTCGTTGTTTTAAAGACTGCAATTAGAATGAAAATAAAGAATGAAAAAAAAAAAATAATAGTCTTTTATTTTGTTGAACAAACAATGGATGGCGTCACTGGTCCAGATTCGGTTGACCAATCGGCGTAAAGGGGCGTCTGGCGACCGCCCACATGTGAAAAACGAATTTTGAAGTCGTTTATCCGTTTTCTACCCGTGAATCAAAAAACGAAAAATCGAGCTGAAATCTTGTTTTTTCGTTTTGTGAACAAATGAAAAAACGAATTAATGAGCCGTTTTCTTATTTCTGCTTATTTCGTTTCAAATTGAAAATGAAATGAATAAAACGTACACGGACCTAGTAGCTTCTATATTAAAACGTATTCATTTATAATGTTATATGTTGTTATATATATATATATATATATATATATATATAATGATTGATAAGAACCAAGTGCAAAGCCACTATGTTAATGAATGGAACTGCATTCGTGATCGCAAAGATGCTTCCAGAAACGAATTATTACACTTGTTCTAAAAGTGGGCAAATGAATAAAAATACGAAAATACTTTCTTGTAAAACATTTTAATGTTTAATAAGTGATTCTTGAGCGGCTATTTTTTAAATAGCATTAGATGGTCTGAATATCAGACCCTCTCTTCTGATAAACTGCAGCGTGAACAACGACGTGCGTGTGCACCTTCTTATTTCAAACTGAACTGAAGTGTTGGGAAACACTGAATTACACAGCCTGTACTACACAAAGCACAACAGAAGGACATTTTGGCAATCAAGTTGTAATGTTTCTTTTGGCATGCATGTTCAAATGAACGTTTTCAACAGTGTTCCTGCTGTGCATACAACGTATCTTACGGTACTACCGTTTCAAAAATGCAATGGCACCGCGGGTATTTTTAAGCTTTATTATCGCGATACCACCGTAGTATCGGTATACCGTGCAACCCTAATATATTCAAATAGAAATAGTAAAAATATTTCAAACTTTTACTGTTTTTTTCTGTACTTTGGATCAAACAAATGCAGGCTTGGTGAGCAGAAGAGAATTCTTAAAAAAACATTAAAGAATATATAAAATATTAATATCTGTAATTATATTTTTTTGGGCACTGTTAAAAAAAATAATCATCAGTCATATTCCTGAAAAGTGCATGTTTACTTTGTCATAAAACAGAAGAATTCTGATGAAGTAATATCTGATTGTTTGGTTAGATTCAACATTTTAAAATAATTTGAAGAGAAATTAAGAGATTTGTTTATTATATCACATTTACAAATTATTATCTGTATACATACATCATTGGTGCTCCTTGGACCAAATAAGCAGTTGATCTCAACCAAGAATCAGGGTTATAAAATAAATTTCCAAAAATATTAATGTTGGAAAATTTTGTTCTCTCCTTCACAGCCAGAAGTGAAAATAGCGTCTTCCATTTCCGTATTCATCGCTCAGCGATTGGTGCTTACTTTGTATCTGACAAGATCTCTTTTGGCACTCTGGATGAGCTCATCAGGTACTACCAGCACAACTCCAGAAGTCTGGGATGCCCCTTAGACCAGCCATGTGTACAGCAAGTATGACACTCTTATTATTTAATACACGCATACCCCCATCTTAATTTTAGACATCCCTTTTTGTCTTCATGAAACTAACGCTCATAAATAGGCGTCCATTTCATGGGTATCAGTTCTGCATTAGAGGTTCAATTTGTGATATAGAGAAGCGGCCTGTTTCTGGAGAAGTAGCCCTGGGCGATGGTACCAGTCGGCCTGCAATGGTTACTTTGGTTTTCTAATCCCCTTCATCTTAATCAGCAGCTCTGCACAGAAATGCGTTACAAGAGTTGCTCTGATTTTTTTCTTGCGCTCTTTGGTGATCGTCTGCTCTTCCCTCCTCCTTTTTTAGGGACGACACTAAGGCTGAAAAACAGAGTGCGTGGACACTCAGCTCCACTGAGAGACACTAACACAAGCCCACAGCAACCTTTTGCACCTTTTACTTTATGCATTTCATATTATCATCTTTCAGATTTTTATTTTGTGACTTAGCACTTGATATGAATACTTGATTATGTTTTATTGTTATTTCAGTGAAACGCTCTTAAGGTCTTTGGGTCATTTCATGCTGGATTTGCCAAGAATACATATTCCTGGATCAACATGCTTTATTCTTTTTGTTGTATAATATTGGATATTTCTATTAAATAACAGAAGGCAAACACAGTGAAATAGTATACAGTGAGGAAAAAAATTGCTTGATCTCCTACTGATTTTGTATGTTTGCCCATTGACAAAGAAATGATCAGTCTATAATTTTAATAGTAGGTTTGTTCTAACAGTGAGAGACAGAATAACAACAAAAAATCCTGAAAAATGCATTTCAAAAAAGTTACCTTCAGATCCCTCCACAGATTTTCTATGGGATTAAGGTCTGGAGACTGGCTAGGCCACCCCAGGATCCTAATGTGCTTCTTCTTGAGCCACTCCTTTGTTGTCTTGGCCATGTGTTTTGGGTCATTGTCATGCTGGAATACCCTTCCACGACCCATTTTCAATGCCCTGGATGAGGGTGCAGTTGTCCTGTCTCCTTAGCAGAAAAACACCCCCAAAGCATAACGTTTCCACCTCCATTTTTGACAGTGGGGATGGTGTTCTTGGGGTCATAAGCAGCATTCCTTCTCCTTCAAACATGGTGAGTTAAGTTTATGCCAAAGAGCTCGATTTTATTCTCATCTTACCACAACACTTTCACCCAGTTCTCCTCTGAATCATTTAGATGTTCATTGGCAAACTTCAGACATTCAGACAGGCTTGTACATGTGCTTTCTTGAGCAGGGGGACCTTGCAGGCGCTGCAGGCGCTGCAGGATTTCAGTCCTTCACTGTGTAGTGTGTTACCAATTGTTTTCTTGGTGACTATTGAGACCATTGACAAGATCCTCCCGTGTAGTTCTGGGCTGATTCCTTACTGTTCTCATGATCATTGAAATCTTGAGATCTTGCATGGAGCCCCACACCGAGGGAGATTGACAGTTATTTTGTGTTTCTTCCATTTGCGAATAATCGCACTAACTGTTGTCACCTTCTCACCAAGCTGCTTGGCGATGGTCTTGTAGCCCATTCCAGCCTTGTGTAGGTCTACAATCTTGTCTCTGACATCCTTGGACAGTGTTTTGGTCTTGGCATGGGTGGAGAGTTTGTAATGTGATTGATTGATTGATTCTGTGGACAGGTGTCTTTTATACAGGTGACAAACTGAGATTAGGAGCACTACCTTTAAGAGAGTGCCCCTAATCTCAGCCTATTACCTTTATAAAAGACACATGGGAGCCAGAAATCTTGCTGACTGATAGGGGATCAAATACTTATTTCACTCATTAAATCATTTTATAACTTTATTAACTGTGTTTTTCTTAATTTTTTGCTGTTATTCTGTCTCTCACTGTTCAAATAAACCTACCATTAAAATTATAGACTGATCATTTCTTTGTCAGTGGGCAAAAGTACAAAATCAGCAGGGAATCAAATAATTTTTTTCCTCACTGTAGGTAGGGTAAGATGGGGTAAGATCTGCCACCAAATCACACTAGGTGCGTTTCCATTACAAATTTGCGCATAACTTTTGCGATGTTTTATAAATGTCGGTAAAAAAACTGTTGCAAAATGACAGCATTTCCATTAACCGATGTTATGCGACGAAAACACTATTTTTTTTCTTTCACGATATGCTATGCCAATGGATGTTGGTGGGTTTATGTATATTGCAGCCACTGCACTAGCCATTAATTTTAATCACAGGAGACATAGACATCTATCTTTACAGAAGCAGCGTGGAGAGCCATGGCGGGCCTAGTATAAACACTAGCATTGACTAAAGTGCCCACAATCAGCTCCACAGACTTGTGCAGTGTAAATAAGGGGTTATCCAAGCTTTAATGGCAAGGCAAACCCCTAATTTAAGCATTGTGTAGTCAACACTTATGTGAGCAGCCACATTTGAGGTGTTTTTTGAGGCTATAGTACAATAAAAAATGATCATGTGACTTTTATGTACGCAAGGTGACCTGTAAATGTGAAAAAGCCATTTCCATTGCAGTTCTGTGAAATATTCCTTTTTCGAATTGCCTAAGAAATCCACCTCATGCAAGCATAAAAACTTTGTTTCCATTAGGCGTATTTTCAATTCGCAATTCAATTTGCACAATTTGAAGGGTTATGGAAACTGAAAACTGAAAAGCTTTGATGACCAATGATCCGAAAAATTCTAAAATAGTTTTATTAAAACGAATACAGCTAAACATAAGTTTACAAATAAAATATATTCTATACATTGTTACTGCCATAAGTTATTATTTTGGAATAACTGTAAAATGCCTAAAAACACAACCTTGATGAGATCCATACTTGGCTTTAATAAACAGAATATTGATTATGATTATAAAATAAAATATATAAAACAGATTTTTTTTCTTTTACTGATAGTGTAAAGTACTGTTTATTTAACAACGAAAATTAAACTGGGACATGAATTTACATTTGATTAAATAAAAAAACCTTATGGACTAAGTATTTTTATTCTAGGCACAACTTTAAAAAATAAATAAATAGTAACTAAAAATTCTAATTTTTTAAAGTGGTATTACATGTTTTCTTGCACCATAGTAATTTTCATATATTTTTAATTTTGTGCTATAAGAACTTATCAAATGCTGCCTTTTTTCTTTATTTTAGTACATGCTAAACTGTTATCTAAATATGTTACAGTAAAGCAGTAAATGGACTTTGTTACACTTAAATGAGAATCTTGTAAAGTCTACAATAAGGATGTAGATCCAGGAACACGTCAAATTACGGTCACTATCACAGTCACTATCATCTCATAATGTTTCACTTTGTAAAAGATATGATATGAAGTCTTTGATTGTCAGTTACTGGTTATAAAGCTTATTTTTCTTATCTAAACACCAAAAACAAACCTGTTTTTACAGTAAACTTTTTTAGAAATGCAAATTGCCTCCAATCCTTTTCTCTTTTCTTCTCTTCTGCCTCATGTTTATGCTGTTAACATAATATAACCACTCTCCAGCCTCTCTGGTTTTATGGTCAAATCTGCATGCTGTGTTTAAAGCAGCACATGATATAAGTGAGAGATTCTTAGAAAAGATCTTGTGTAACCTGTTGCATGTGTGTCCACGTGCAGAGGGAGTTGTTCGACATGGAGCCATGGGAGCGGCCAAGGGAGGAGTTTCAGCTACTCAAGAAACTTGGGGAAGGCCATTTTGGAGAAGTCTGGGAAGCTGTCTGGATCACAAAGAAACAGAAAGTGGCCATCAAGATGCTCAAACAAGGTGCGACAACACACAAGATTTAATGTTTTGAAGTGAGACAACCCAACTAATACCAGAAAACATCACAGAATTCATTATATCGGTCTCTAACACTAATGTTTGTGCTGTTGTGTTTACTACCAAACATTATATCACTTCCTGGAGGTTGGTGTATTACTGAACTGGCCTTTGTGGAGGGATATTACAAAAGACTGAAAGTCAACCCTGTTATGTATTTTTGCAGGTCCTAATATTGTAGAGGGAGTCTCCTAGAATCCACCTTATTCTTGGGTGCGGCCATTTGTAAATTGTATGGGTCTGGCTTTCGGTCTCATCCGTGTTCAGCTATTTTTAGCTGTACAAAACAGCTAATTTTTCTGCTTGATATTGCACTTTGATGTGTCTTACCATATTATTTTTATGTATTATTTTAATTATAAGCACACTGGTTTGTAGTGCAAACAGTTTTGCCGTTTACTCATCCATAGGCTTACTTTCGCATTAAAGAATTCGGTGGATGACTTACATGCATGCAAAATCAAATGCTTTACAAATGTTTTTTGATAAAAATATCAATATATAAAGGTGATACTCTGTGTGTTTTTAACTTCAAACTGTTGTTTTTTTTTCTGCCCTGTAGAGGACACAAAACTGGATGAGTTTGTGAAGGAGGTCCACGCACTGAAAAATCTGCACCATCCTAAACTGATTGAGCTGTTGGCTCTCTGCACACGTGGGGAGCCGGTCTACATTGTCACCGAGCTCATGACTAAAGGAAGTCTTAAATCTTATCTTTCTTGTAAGTGTCATTGCACCCTGTGTCCTTTTTCACTAATTGCTTGTACACTACAAATGCATGTTAATAATGCATTATATTATAGCACAAGATCAATGTATAAACCACTTAGCATTTCACACGCTGCATCTTTCCTCTTATCAGACAATCACGTCCACACTGACAAATATTTATTGCTTTGTGACTGCAGTGTTTTACGGGAACAGTTCAAAAGTACATAAAGTCATCATACACAAAAGGGTTTATATCCTTATACACCAAGTTGTTTCCCACTCAAGCACATAAAAAGGGGTTTCATTTTCCTTTCAGTGAATTATTGCATCGCTTATTGAACTGAAATTATATTTGGAGCATAATGGTTTGACTGAAAAGTTGAATTGAAAATTGTTACCTTCCACTTCTGCTTTAACGACCGAAGCTGTGTGAAATCCACAATCACAGTATGATTTGAGATGATCCAAAGATCTTGAGCTTCATTGGAAGCAAGAACATCTGACCAACTGTACAAAGAATCACACGAACAGTCTCATTACTTTATTAGTAATAACTTATAACAAAAATACTCACAATACTTTTTCCAATTTATTTCCAGATTTCAATTCAGATTTGTTTATTTTCATATTTAAATTATACTTTAAAGGCCACATCTTTAGTTTAGCACTTTTAAAGGCTTGTATGGCTTAATATATTGTAAATAATGTATCTTACTGAAATATGTAGTAGAAAACCCTTGAAAGATTTATGTTATTTAAAAAATCCACATTGTTTTATACATATTTTGGACTATGGAGGGGCGCCATTATTTCGATGATGTCAAATGGTTGCATGCAATATCTACATGTTGCTATTTTTACCACAGCACAACTCGGAAAATAAAATACTGATACGATGACCACAGCTACTGAAAGAGCTTACAGGTGGTGATGGATATAAGCGTAGACTTAAACCAAATGCCGTACCACAGATTTGTCCCCAAAAGGAGTCAAACGTCCCCGGATATCGAGTGAAATCCACACTGAGAAACCCCTTCAGTGGCTGTGGCACCGTCGGCATGTTTATATCCTGCCAGGATGGCATCTAGCGTTTCTTGTCTGTGCCGTTTATAAGCTCTTTTAATAGTTGTGGTCTAAAAGTCTCAAAGGCATCAGGGCTAAAGTGGAGAAAACAAAGAGACAGATCTTTAGGAAGTTTTATTCTTAAAGGCATATCATTGCAGTATTTAGCGGTTCAAGCTCAGGCTCAAGTGTCTTATGTCATTAGATTCCTTGGCTTAGCCGGACAAAATGCATGCCTCAGATTCGATCATGAGCCTGGCGAAATTTTCGGGTATTTCGGATTTTTTGAAAACCTACTTTTGCGAACTAGTTTCGCTCAATCTTGATCAAACCACTGCTGCACAATTCTCTGGACTCTCTAGATTAATAATTATCAAAAAAATGTTGAATTTTGTCCTTTGGGTAGCTATAACGGGGTCATTTAGTTAAGGGGCATGGCCAAATATACTCAAAAGCCTATAAATCTTAAACGAAAACTCAAAACTTATCAAGGGTTGGTGAGACTATGTGTCAAATGATTCTTAACAAGCATGCAAAGTGTTATGGAGATCATATAGGTGCCACTGTAACAGTATAAAAAGTCTTCAAAAACACAATATTTCAATGGTGAATGACCTCAAATTGTTGATATATTCATACAAACACTATCATATGATGTCATATGACTATTTCATATCCTATGATAGATCTCCTCATTCTGAACAACTTTGCCTCTAGGACCACTGCTGTCAATCAAATTTTTAATTAAATATTCAGGATTATTTAAAAAGGCTACTTTTGCAAACTATAATCCTAGGTTTTTCATCCAATCTCAACAAAACGACTGCAGTTAAATTTTTTGGCCCCTTTAGATCCATAATTATCAAAAAATATTGAACTTTGCACTGTAGCTACAACGGAGTCACTTTATGACCAAATATACCCAAACGAAAACTCAAAACTTCATGAAACTAGGTAAGCATATGCAACAGATGATTCTAAGCAAGCGTGCAACATCTTATGTACACTCGACCAACGGTTGGCGCTATTACACATATAAATGTTAAAAATTATCATATTTCTATGGTAAATTACATGGTTTTGCCAAAAATGCTTTTTTAAATCAATGATTCAGGTGGTTATAGCTATGTTAACATAATGTTTTTTTTCGTTATGTGCTTAAATTCTATAAGTGGTTCAACCCCGGTAATCGTTGCTTGCAGCTATATTTTATTTTCAAAGTTGTGTTGAGGTAAAAATAGCAACAGGTAGTGCCAGTAGCTCACATAGTGCAACCATTTCACGTCATTGAAATATTGGCACCCCTCCATAGTCCAAAATATCTATAAAATGATGTGGATTTTTTTAAATAATGCAAATCTTTCATAGGTTTTCTACTACATATTTGTGACCCTGGACCACAAAACCAGTCTTAAGTTGCTGGGGTATATTTGTAGCAATAGCCAAAAATACATTGCATGGGTCAAAATTATCGTTTTTTATTTTATGCCAAAAATCATTAGGAAATTAAGTAATAATTTCTTCATGTTCCATGAAGATTTTTTGTAAAATTCCTACTGTAAATATATCAAAATGTAATTTTTGATTAGTAATATGCATTGTTAAGAACTTAATTTGGACAACTTTAAAGGTGATTTTCTCAGTATTTAGATTTTTTGCACCCTTAGATTCTAGATTTTCAAATAGATGTATCTCGGCCAAATATTGTCCTATCCTAACAAATCATACATCAATAGAAAGATTATTTATTGAGCTTTCATGTGATGTATACATCTCAGTTTTGTAAAATTTAACCTTATGACTGGTTTTGTGGTCCAGGGTCACATTTTAGTAAGATACATAATTTACGTCATATTAAGCCATACAAGTTTTAACACCCTGTAAGCAACTCTTTACCTTTTCATCTAACCTCTTTTTTCTCATC
Source organism: Garra rufa (assembly GCF_049309525.1). Taxonomy (NCBI): domain Eukaryota; kingdom Metazoa; phylum Chordata; class Actinopteri; order Cypriniformes; family Cyprinidae; genus Garra; species Garra rufa. The sequence continues at coordinate 18,088,414 of NC_133378.1, forward strand.
TCTTCTTGTAGCACCGGAGGGCCAGCTGTTGACCTCTGCTCACCTGATCTACATGGCTGGTCAAATTGCAGAAGGAATGGCGTATCTGGAAGATCGACACATTGTCCACAGAGACCTTGCGGCTCGAAATATTCTGGTTGGAGAAGACCTGGTGTGTAAAGTGGCTGACTTTGGTCTGGCTCGCATCATCAAGGTAATAATGGACGGATGTCAAAAATGTCCCAGGAAATATGCAAATAAAATTGATGCTGATTATGTGTGTTCGTGTGTAGGACAGTGTGTATACCGCTAGTAGAAACACCAAGATCCCTGTACGGTGGACGGCTCCGGAAGCTGCTCTCTACCAGCGTTTTTCAGTCAAATCTGACGTCTGGTCTTTCGGAGTGCTGCTGTATGAGATGATGTCACGTGGAAAGATGCCATATGATGGTATGTTTTCTATTTTAAGGTATTTTAAGGTAAAGTAATTTATTCTTGTAATGGTAAAACTGAGTTTTCTGCATCAGTACTCCAGTCTTAAGTGATACTTCAGAAATCATTCTAATATGCTGATTTGCTGCGCAAAAAATAAATAAATATATATATATATATATATATATATATATATATTATTTGTGTTGAAAACAGTTGCGCTACTATTATTTTGTTGTATAAAAAATGTTTTTACTGTCAGTGCTGATAGCCTAGCAGTTAGAGCACTGACATACTGCCACCTTTGGCCAGGGTTGCCAGGTTTTCACAACAAAACCCGCCCAATTGCTACTCAAAACTAGCAAAATCGTGTTTCTAGAGGGAACCCCCAGTAAAAATCGCATTCCAGGGGGTAAAATACACATTTTGTGATCCTCTGTTAAAATTAGCATTCCAGGGGCTAAATATTACACTATTGGAGTCGCTTCAACCCGCAGCAACAGTATGAAAGTAGCCCAATTCCACAGGAAAACCGCAGACCAATAAAATGCATCCTTGAGAATAAAAGCATTCATTTATTAAAAAAAGAAGAACCCAAACCTTTGAGCAGTAGAGTATATGTCTCATACACACGTGCCACACTCTATGTCCCACAGGGAAGAATAATAAGGAGGTGTTGGAGATCCTGTCGTCGGGGTACAGGTTACCGTGTCCAAATCGCTGCCCCCCAAACATCTACAGAATTATGTTGGAATGCTGGCACGCAGAGGCATCAAAACGGCCCTCGTTTCATGCCCTTCACAGTCAGCTGGAAAATATCTACTCCAGGATCTACTTCAAAACCATTGAGGTGTAAAAGTGGTGGACTGTAACAGAAGACTCTGTGGGACAGAAAAGTGAATGAAGAATTTGAATGAAGATTTGCATGGACAATAGTGCACATATGATAGACTCTTATTTGGATTGCTTATGTTAATTATGTGCAATATTAAATGCTTGTTAAAGGATATTAAAGAGGATACAGATTCACTGAGAGTGGAAGGGAGAAACATGATCTCCTTAATCTGACAGGGCCAGATTATCTGTAGCAAATCTTGATCATGAGTGAATCAAGATGTCAAGCACTGTTATATACTGTCATAACATACGTCTGCACTTAGTGTATTTTGCGCTAGAGTTGATCTGGCCCATTCAGTTTCTGTAGTAAGAGGAGCAGGAGATTTTTTGGTCTGATGTTTTTCAGGTCAGAGTTTATGTTTACAAAAGATTCACCTGCCAGAGTATGGACAGGTGTTGAGACGGTGAAAACTACGGCCATTTTAAGTTATAACTGTTGAGTGTCTTTAGCCTATGTGAAGGCAGGCTGCACAAATAACTCTTTTCTACCAGGTACGTGGTCTTGAAACTAACACTGTGGTTAACACAGGAGCCATATGACAAAACTACCTGGGTAGGTGTCCTCCTAATCGGTTTCGTAGAAATCACATCCATGTCAGAAGTCAATTGTCTTCCAATGAATTATACACGAAGATAACTCTTGTAAATAAAGTATTTTTCCAGTATATATGTTTCTGCAGTTTCTTTATCGTTTGTTTGCCGATGTAACCTGGTGCAAGTGTAACAGGGAAAAGTAACTATGTTACACAAGCATGCTGCTAGTCTGTAAACAATTAACCTCAAATAATAAAGTATGCCTGTTTAGCCCAATGAACTTGTGTCATTGTCGTCCACAGGCGTGGTTCGAATGCGGAAGGTTTTACTTTAGTATCAGTTCCCTAAACCAATAGTCTCATATGGGAATCCACTAGCAAGTGCCTCTCGGGGACAGTTTTACCTCATGGGGGAATGTTGGAGGAAAGCCTGCCCTTGTCTAAAGGCATTATGGGACAGAATATACGGACCCCCAACGACCGACGGAGAAAACTGCGTGAAAGCTGTAAATGACAGTAAAGGCGAGGGGCTCGATAATGCGGCTTCTGATCCTGACCGTTACACAGAGATGACGCCGAGATTGCCTGTGCCGCTGCCGCCGCCGCAAACTCCGAAGAAAGTCCTTTATAAGGCTATTTGGGACTTCGAGGCACGGGACGACACGGAGTTATCGTTCAAAGCTGAAGATATATTAGAGGTTCTCGACAGTTCCAAAGAATGGTGGACTGCGAGGAAAACCGACACTGACGGCCGTGTGAAAACCGGTTATGCACCATACAATTATCTGACACGTGCGGAGTCGAACTCCGTAGAGTCTCAACCGTGAGTGGCAAAGCTATTTCTGAAAAGTAGTCAGCTAGTTTGTAAACACTTTCCTAGTGTCTAGAGCAGGTAAAGCAAAACATCCAAACGTGTGCAAGATGCAGTCTCTAAATTAGCTTTCCATCAGTATATAAACAATAGTAATCTATATAGTTCATTTACGTTTCAGAGTCACTATTGTTGTAGGCTAATGAATTAAGCATTTCCACGATTTGTTTATAATCAATTTAGTTTACTCCAGACAGTTTTAATCCTGTTGGTATGGCAAGCCGTTTTATCTTAAAATGTTCTCAGCGTTAGGGGAGAGCGGGGCACAAAGTAACTTTCTCAGTTTGTGTAAATCCAAGGTTCAGAGTAAAAAAAATTTTATCCACATTAATTTCACATTTGTCTAGTACAAATATGTCACTTTGTTTCATAATTACAGTGTATATTGGTGATGTCCTTCATGAACGATTTGTTTAAATTTAACTAATCTTTAATATGACTCGGGAGCGACAAGTTGTCTCAGTGAGGGATTTGTTCATTTTGTGTTGGCCACGCAATATTACTTTTAATATACTATTAATAACTAGTGAATGCATTACTTTTTAATTGACAAGAAAATATCTGAGTTACTTTTTTAAATAAGTAACGCCATTTACTTTTTCAAAGTATTTATTGATTAAAAGCTCTCCTGTCCCCATGTTGAGAGAAATTGTGAGTAAGATGTTACTTTAGTGAGAATTCATCTCACTCACTAAAAAAACAAATGCAGTATTCCTCAAAATGAATAAAAACTGTGAAATTCAAAGCAAACCTGCAATAATGAAATACGTTACATAATACAAATATCCTTTATGTATTTAATCCCATTTTATTAACCGAAGTCTTTGCTGCCGACCTTCGATGATCCAATTCATCCATACTAATAAGCAAAAATGACTTAATAATAACCTAACATTTGTTTTCTTTCTTTTATTGCTGAAGAGTTGACATTTTTTCTTCTGCGGTCTACTGTAGAGACATGAATTTATTTTTCTGTAAGCCTGAGGCTTTTGGTGTAAAAAAGGCTTTTACATTTGACAAAAACAGAACTTTTTATATTAAAAAAACAAACAAACAAGCAAGCCCTGTAATGCATTACTTTCCATAACAAGTAACTAACATAATCAGTTACTTTTTTAGGGAGTAACTCAATATTGTAATGCATTACTTTTAAAAGTAACTTTACCCAAAACTGGTGACAGCCCCATACACTGTAAAAAGTGAACAGTTGGATCAACTTAAAAAAATTACTTCAATTGGTAACACCTAAAAAAGTTCTTTCAACTTAATTTATTGCATTTTATTAACTTAATTTTCCTAGGTCAATCACACTTACTTAATTTTTGTTGCTGTGCAGTCTGTGCTGGAAAGTGAAATGATTAGTTCACTTTTGAGTCTTTTGTCATGTGTCACAACAGCAGCATTGTATACAGAAATTAGTTAATTATTCCTAACCTTCCCTATAAACGCATTTACAGTTATGTGATGCGTTTCTGGTCTCAAATTGTACCTCTTATATTTCTTACAATTTAAACAGTTGTGAATTTCTGTCATGATGTGTAACATTGAATGTGGTAATAAAGAAGCTTTAAACTTTATCAGAGTGACATTTCCTCATTATACAAATAAAGCAAAGATAGCTATACATATAATAACAGCATACAGGTAATAATATGTAATGTTTGTATTTGTTGTAAGATACTGAGCCAGGAAGCAGGCATGTGACAAAAGAACAAACGACTCAAACCCAAAGACTCGAGAGATGAACTACTCAATTCTGTTTCTGGTACATAACTGCATAGCTTCAGTTTATAGGGATGTGATGTGACATGACAAAAGAATGAACAATACAGATCAGGAGGTGAGGGAAATTAACTGACTGCATAATCTGAAACAATGAATTAATCATTTCTGCTTCTCATAATTTGGCCTTGGTTGCGTTATAATTTTATTGCATTAACAGTCTTATTAGAAATGTTGTGTAAGTAGATGTGCCATCGAATTTAGCTATTAACATACATTTTAATTATATTCTGCTGAAATGAATGAAATCTTGAAAAAAGATTTGTTCATTTTGATGAGTGAGATTCATAGATCAGAGACTGTAAAATGATCCAATCTTTCCGTCACTAATGTTTCTTTGTTGACTTCAAAGGAATGGAACTGTGACAACATGCCCCATTTACTTTTGCTATAGTAAATTAAATATTCGGCAATATCTTGAAAAGAAAATTTTGTTTTGCAAGCATGTGTGGAAATATTTAAACAATGTGTGTTATTACTAACCCTGTGTAGGTTTGTGCATTTTTACTAGTAAGAATTACAATTAGAGAGCCCTCTAATTCAATTTTTACTAGTAACATTTACAATTAGAGAGCTGTCGAATTTAATTCTTACTAGTAAAAATACAATTACAGAGCTCTATAATTTTTAAAACACATTAAAGATATGTTTAATTGCAGAGCTCTGTAACTGAATTAGAGAACTTTCTAATTGAATTCTTACTAGTAAATATGCAATTACAGAGCTCTATAATTTTAAACACATTAAAGATATGTTTAATTAGCTCTTAATTAGCTAAATAAATAGCTCTATTTGGAATTCTTTCAAGTAGAGCAATCATAATTGTTACTAGTAAGAACTGAATTAGATAGCTCTCTAATTGTAACCAGTAAAAAATGATATAGAGAGCTCTCTTATTGGCATTGTTACTAGTAAGAATTTAATTATAGATCTCTCTAATTATATTGTTATTGAAAAAAAATGCAATTACAATGAGTAACGCTGGGAATATTTTAAGCTAAAATGCTTGCCATAGGTATGCACCTTGCACATAGTCTAAACACACCTTGATGTTTGACTTTTGTACCAGGTATCACGTGCAGATGATTTAAAGGGATTAAAGGAATATATATTTTTTGGCTCTGTGGAACATAAATAGAAATTTGTTTTAATATAGTATTCCTAAATAACCAAAGATTTCAAGATTCAAAATACATAAAACATTGGTTTATCCACACTATACCAAGTCTTACGAAGCTTTAGACAGGGAATAGACCAATATTTTTCTTATTGTCTTATAATTTACCCCTCCAGTGAGCTGCAACCATATTAAGGTCAGTTCACACTAGCACTGATGTGACAATAAGGCAGCCAGTTGTTATCAAAAACTTAACCCTTAAAGGGTAATCAGGACCCTGGCATGAATAGGAGGGATAATATACAGTCATATCACTAATTACACATTGTTTGCAGTCTTTCATTAGTATTGGGCCACAGGCCCGTATTTTGATATCTTTTTATTTCTCTTTTTGTTATAAATCATCGTTACCAGACATTTACCAGCTGTATGTGCAATAAAGAGCTGCTCTGTCATTGACAAACGATAGACAACATTTGCAAGCTAAATATCCACCTCATTCAGCGCATATTTTGTTTAGCAAACAATTTCTAAATGTTTTGCCTGTTCAAACAGTTAGATCAAAAGAGTGATTTTTTTTCACAAATCCGGCTTGGCTAGTTCTGATTTTACACTGCTGAGAAAAATCACTCATCACTCGATTGCTGAAATATTATCAGAGAAATAATTCTCAGGTCAAATTCTGGTATCTTGTGCCTGTTAGCATTATATCTGTGATGTAGACTTCCCTTTTCTGAGAGATTTAGAATGATTCATAGTTATCTTTAGTTATAATTACAGTTATTAGCCTTTGGTGTAAACAGCCATCTATAGTAAGTGAACTGACACAGAGTTGAACGAAAGAAACAGATTAGTTTGATTCATCAACAAATCATTCAATAAATGTGAATAGTGGAGGATCACCAATTGACCCAGATGTTTTTTTTTTCCTTTCTTTTAGATGGTTTTTTGGGCAGATGAGCCGTGTTGAGGCATTGAGTCACCTCATGTCAGAAGCAAATGGTGATGGATGCTTTCTGGTGCGAATCAGTGAGTCTGACAGCATGGGTTATGCACTCTCAGGTGTGTGTTTGTGTGTTATTTTCCATTTGATGACAGCCATTAGGGAGTTTGTTACAGCACACACTGAAATCCATAAAGGTACAATTTCGGACTAAACGTCTGAATCTTGTCTCTTAGTGAAATCACAGGGCAAAGCTAAGCACTTCAAGATCTTCCATACTAGTGGTCAGTACCATGTGGATCCATCTCCTCAGTTTAACACTGTACTACAGTTGATTGAATATTATCAGTCTCACCACCTCTCCACTTCTGACCTACTTAAGCGACCATGCGTTCGGGTAAGAGACTCTTTCTCTTTCCATTTTTGCTTATTTTTCCCTCCTCTGCTTTTTTTTACAGTATATCTCCCTAATTTTCCTGTACTCTTTCAGTTTTGTCAAATGAGGAAGTGCTTGAAAGAGTTTCTTCATTGTCATAAGAATGTCAATTTAAGAAGCCATTTGTTCACTGTACTTCGCAAACACATGCTGATATCTGATTGAAAAGCATGTAAACCAGTGAATATGTGAGGTAGTCCTCATAGAAGAAATGTGTTTGCAACGTTCCTTCGTGACACCACTGTCTCATGTTTTTGTAGAAAAGGCCTACTCTGGGGGATCTGTCACACTCCACAGTCGATGAATGGGAACTGCCTAAAGAACAGTTTACTCTTGACAAGCAGCTCGGCAGTGGCCACTTTGCTCAAGTTTTCAGCGGCATGTGGAAAAATCAAACTAAAGTGGCCATTAAAATCCTCAAGAACAATGGTGAGCTCACAGCTAGATGCACCAGAGAGTAGAGCTGAAAATCAAAATGCAAAAATTGCAAAGCCAAGTAGTACAATCTTAAAAATAAAGGTGCTTCACGATGCCATAGAAGAACCTTTTTGTTTAAATGGTTCCATAAAGAACCTTTTACGTCCAAAGAACCTTTCTGTTTCACAAAAAGTTCTTTGTGGCGAAAGAAGGTTCTTCAGATTACAAAAAGGTAAGAAAGAGATGGTTCTTTAAAGAACCTTTGACTGAAAACCGAATTGTGGAGCCACAAATGGCTCTTCTATGGCATCGCTGAAAAGAACCTTTTAAAGCACCTTTATTTTTAAGAGTGTATAAGATTTTGCAGTGTAAATCTGACAAATTTTGATTCAGCATTGACTGTTTAGGAAAATGTTGGATTTGACCTTTTTTAAGGACAAGGCTGTTGATGTTTTAGTTTAAAGTATTAGTTCACTTCCAGAATTTCCTGATAGTTTACTCGCGTCCATGTCGTCCAAGCTGTTCATGTATTTCTTTCTTTAGTCAAAAAGAAAGGTTTCCAGGATTGTTCTCCATTTAGTGGACTTCAATGGGGATCAGTGGGTTGAAGGTCCAAATTGCAGTTTCATGCAGCTTCTATAGTTTTGCTAGACAAGACCCTTATTCCTTGGCTGGGATTGTGTAGAGCCCCTTAAAGCTGCAGTTTGGATCTTTAACCATTGATCCCCACTGTCCACTTTATAGAGACAAATCTTGGAATGTTCATTTCATTTTGAATAAAGAATTAAAGACATATTTATTCTGGAAGTGAACTAATTCTTCAATGCAGTAGATCAGAAGTTAGTAAGATTACTAAAGACTAACTAATATAAATCTTTGTCAGGAAATAGAATAGATTCTCAGGGTCTGTTGGCTGTCTTACTTTTGCCAGTTACAGTGTTCAGGAATTTCCTTCAGGGAAGGAACTGAACAAGCATGACATGGATAGGCAATTTTTGGATGTAAATGAGTAATGTGACATTGGGCAAAAATATATACATAATTCAAGCTAAATAACTGTGTCCTTATGAAGGCAACCACCTGCTTTGCAGCCTCAGGACATGAATACTTCACAGTTTTTACAACCAACGATTCTGGATTGTACAGCGCACACATTAGATGGCTGCTGAAGTATTTGTGTGCTAAGGCTGAACACCATGTAGGTCATGCGGAATAGCAGTGATCCTAAACATTACACTGGTAAATCTGCAACTGAACACCTCAGGCAGAAAAAAAATACATTTAAAGAGATAGTTCACCCAAAAAATGAAAATTCTGTCATTAATTACTCACCCTCATGTCGTTCCAAACCCGTAAGACCTTCGTTCATCTTCAGAACACAAATCTTCCATAGTCAGCAAGGGTCCTAACCACATTCAAGGCTCATAAACGTAGTAAAGACATCGTTAAAATAGTCCATGTGACATCAGTGGTACTACTGTAATTTTATGAAGCTGCAAGAATACTTTTTGTGCACAAAGAAAACAAAAATAACTACTTAATTGAATAATTTTTCTCTATATCACCCTAGTGCCATTTATGGAAAGTATCACGAGTCCACGCAGGTCTAAAATTTCAATAAGACAAATTTACGTATTATAAAATGACTTCCAAAACACTCCATTTGTCGATTGTTTTTCTTGTTTTAAGCATAAATCTAGCAAAATTCAAAGAGGTTTTGAAATAGAAATGTATTTTTCCCTAATTAAGCTTTCTCTAATAAACACCAAATATATTTTTTAGAAATAACAACTGATCAATGCATATATTTCTAATAAATCCAAATAATAAATAAAATGTCTCTCTTTTTATCACACAGATGCTCTCGAGCAGAAGGAATTTCGGTTGGAGGTGCAGATCATGAAGCGTTTGCGTCACAAGCACCTGATCTCTCTCTTTGCAGTCTGCGCTTCCTCCCCTCCATTCTACATCGTCACTGAACTAATAGAGAAAGGAGACCTGCTGAATTTCCTCAAAAGTCAGTCTTACATTTTAGGGAATGTGTCACTCTAATATTAATATTTGTTATTTACTGATGAAGTTCTGCTGTCTTACTTTCTCTCTCTCTCACTTCTTAACATAATCTGCCTTTTATATATCACAATCAGAACCAGAGGGTAAGGCACTGGACATGGAGTCTCTGATCGACATGGGAACTCAAGTGGCAGATGGGATGGCATATTTAGAGGCAAATAACAGTATTCATAGAGACCTTGCAGCAAGAAATGTTCTAGTCGGAGAGGGATATGTCTGCAAAATTGCTGATTTTGGCCTAGCTCGAGTCATTAAGGTGAGCTAAAATAATATCCTGTGTATTTTTGTGCTACACATACTACATTAAAATACATGTAAATTCGAAATTTAAAGGGACAGTTCACCCAAAAATAATAATTCTGTCATTAATTACATTAATTACAATCATTCATCTTTAGAATACAAGTTAAAGGAATCGTATGTAGGATTGCGGCCAAAACTGGTACTGCAATCACTTTCAAAATACTGTAGAACGGTGTACCCCCTCCCGCTCCCCCCCTGACTCGAGGTTGCCAGCTAAGCTGCAGCAGTAGGCTGCTACAAAGAGCTTCCAATGGCAAGTGACGAGTCCTACACAGAAATTTGTTTTTCTTCTGTTAATTATGTTTATGCTTCACAAGAGATGTTTTGCGAAGTAATTATGTATCGCAAAAATTTACAGATGACGATTAGCCAAATATTTCGTAAAGATGTACTGTAATACCACATTTCAGTCGGAACATAGATTGTTTTCATACCCTGCTAGTGGTGCGATATAAAGCTTTTTATGAATGCATTTAGCACGGCCGACCGTGGGAAATCCACTGTGTACGGAAGCAAAGTTAGCCAAACATAGATGAATCTTACCTGTCCAGGAGAAATTTACCAACGATGGCGTCTATCTTCAAATTCTTCTCCGTTTTCAGCCGTCTCCCTCTTTCAAAGGCATATCCTATACAAATCCTTTTTTTATTTCGGACTTTGTCACGACGTATTTCGGATTCATAACGAGGTCTTTTACGTTTCGTAACGTTATACATGTTTTATCCGACACGTTCATATAGCTGCAGCTGTAACAGAGCTGGCAACCCGGATGACGAAACTCTACTGACTTCGTGATTGGTAGACAGCTGGAGGGTGGAGCCTCAGACCAAAACACAAAATGACAACAATAACATCAGTTGAGGGCTGCAACTCTCACTTTTAAATGACAATATCCTGGCCGGACCACTGTTGTCAGTGATATAAGTATTTGAAATGAACATGATTTCTTAATGTCTAGTGACATGTCAGGGCCATTTTATGATTAACTGACATAAATTTCTTACATACGGTTCCTTTAAGATATTTTTGATGAAATCTGAGAGCTTTCTGACCCTGCATAGACAGCAATGCAACTACTATGTTCAAGGCCCAGAAAAGTAGTAAGGACATTGTTCAAATAGTCCATGTGACATCAGTGGTTCAATCTTAATCTTCTATATCTAGGATCCTGTTTATATATCTGATGACAAGAAAATACCATATAAATGGACTGCGCCGGAGGCTATCAATCATGGCCTTTACTCAAGCAAATCTGATGTCTGGTCATTTGGGATTCTCCTTTACGAAATTGTCACATATGGAGCGACACCTTATCCAGGTCAGTTTCAAGATGCTAATTGTTGTATTGTTTTTCGTTTTGGACTGAATTTTTATCAGTTATATTCTATTTACAATTTTCTATTTTTAATTTAATTACTAAACTGTTTTATACTATATAAATGATTACAAATGTTTCGTTCACCATGTTACCTTTATATATATATATATATATATATATATATATATATATATATATATATATATATATATATATATAGATAGATAGATAGATAGATAGATAGATAGATAGATAGATAGATAGATAGATAGATAGATAGATAGATAGATAGATAGATAGGCATTATAATTTGAATCTGTCTCTGTAAGCCTTGTACCTTCTTTTATAGGTCTTAGCAATCATGAAGTGGTTCATCTTGTCTCAACTCAGAGCTATAGAATGCCTTCACCATCTAAATGTCCAAAGGTCATTTATAACATCATGCGATCTTGCTGGAGAGCAGAGCCAGAGGACCGTCCGACTTTTAAGATTCTGAGGCATGAGCTAGAGACTTATCAAAGCGACTAAGGGGACTTAGGTGAATTGGACAGTTAGATTCCACCCCTTGCAAACATCCTGTGGTCTTAATTTCTATATAGCAAAACAAGACTGACCTTGATCAATTCTTAAAGACAGATGCATCATACAATAATCTTTAATGGATTAGATGGACTGTTGATTAGTCCACCATATCAGTTTTGCAAATAATAAGGAAGACACATGCATGAAGCACTTTAAAAAAAAATTGTATTTAAAGTAATTATTGACTGAATTTAAAGAATTCATTTTTTTGTAATAAATGTTGTTTTAAGGTAGAATAGATTATACTGATAATACTGCACACCAAAAAAAATAAATTAATCTGTAATGACTATCAGTCAAGTACAGGGGCATTAAAATATAAGTTGAAATGTCTGTTTTATTGTCAATATGATTTTGAATTTTAAAAAATGTATTAGATATATGTGTACTTTTTTAATGTTTTAGATTTCTTAAATGCAAATGCAATGCAAATATGCAAGTGGAATTATAATTTTCAGTATGAAGCTACATGAATTTGTTAAAAGAACATTTGCAAAATGTTATAAATCTATTTAAAAACTTAATGCTTTATTGCTTTGTGTATTGACTGAACAATGTATATGTTAGGAAATAGTAATTACAGGGCAGGACTGCCGATATATCATAGAATATGTTAGCGCTTTATCTGCAAATTCAAGGGTCTTATTTAGATAACACAGTTTGTTTTGGCAAATGTAATATTCTAAATTGCATTGCTGGTAATGAGCTAATCTATAGAGTCATTGTTGAACCTAGTTATCTCTCAGAATAGGTGAACCAATGAATCCGGCCTGTACAATATGAAATGTCACCAGCAGATGGCGACACATTATTATTTTAGTGGTTAGCTTGCAACTAAGTGTGTATTTTTTTTTTTTTTTATTCAGTTTTATTTAGTGGCATGTCATTTACTCATAGCGTGGATATGATAAAGCATGAAACAGCATAAAAATGATTTCAGAAAATTTTCATCACGTTTATATGCATATGGGCCAAGAATGTACCTGGCCAAATCATAAACTGCCACCTTCACGCTTTTACTACAACAACAAACACAATATACCTGTATGAGGGCTTTTTATGATGCTGTGTTTCACATACAAATAAGCTGTTTTCTAACACTGAAGTTTCACCAATAATGACAAGACAAGAACTGCTGATGTATGGGATCATGTTCATCACTGTAATTATCGTATTCAGAGACAGGGTCATTCCTGTTATTCCTTTTACAAAGCACATTTTAGCATATATTTATAAAGACAGTAGAAAGATCTACTATATTTCTTTTTGACAATAAAAGAATGAAATGTACATGGGGTGATTTTTTAAAATAATTTTGCTACTTCTTGCCATTATGTTTTCATTTTTGGAATAACATTACAAACTACCAGTGTGTTAATATATATTACTATATATTATGGACTATTTTAATCCTGTTACCTTTTTGTCTCTAATCTTTTTATAGGTTTCACTTTGCAATATCAATTTAGAGGATTGAACCCAAAAATGAACATTCTGTCGTTCTCATGATGTTTGAAGATCTTGGTTGATCTTCGGAACACAAATTAAGATATTTTTGATGAAATCCTTGAGCTTTCTTTTCAGTGCATACACAGTCCATGTGACACCAGTAGCCCAAAGCGTATTTTTATGAAGCTACGAGAATACATTTTGTGCGCGTTCACGAGAGTACCATCATAGAAATTGCGTTTCTTCCCCCTCGGTAGAAATATTATTTAATGTTATTAACCCTTGTCCGACCTTATGGACTTTTTTTGTTATAAGTGTGCCTGTGTTAATGCCAACTGCATACATTTTGGCTCAGGTGTTTATTAGGGCCCGAGCCCAAAAGGGCGAAGGCCCTATTGTTCTTCTAAGGATTCTTATTTGTTTTTTTTTTTTGTTTTGTTTTTTTTTCAACCGTTGGGGCACTTTTGGGGGCCTTAACATACTCAAAAACTCTTGAAAATTTGCACACACGTTGGAATCTGCCGTCGTCCGGACGCCACAGAGGCTGGGACCCGGGCGTGGTTCAGGGCCTCTACAGCGCCCCCTGGAACACAGTTTGAAAACTTGATGTACTGCGCACACATACTTGCGCGTATTGATATGAAACTCGGTACACATATAGAACTCATCGAGCTGAACAACTTTTGTACTCTATGTCATAGGCTCCACGCAACAGGAAGTGAGATATTTAGGGCTGTTTAAAAAGCGCATGCTCTGGAATTTAACGTACTCCTCCCAGGATTTCTATAGGATTGTCACCAAACTTGGTCAGCATGATCTCAAGACATTGAGGACGCTAAATTGCGAGGGGATTTTTGATATCTCGAACGGTTTGGCCGTGGCAAGGACAAAATTTTGGCGAGAAATGAGAAACAGGAAGTGTCTAATAACTGTTGCACACATTGCCTGATTCTGATGAAACTTCACCAGTTTGTTCGTTGTATGATGCCGATTCCATAAATGTGACTATTATGAGTCAAAGTTATAGCGCCACCAACTGGCAGCAGGAAACGTGTCATTTTCAAAATGCTTTGAAATCAGCCTCTTAATTTTACTCGATTTTCTTTAAACTTCATCAAAATCATGTCAAAACACGGCCGATAAAGAATATGTAAAGGGGTCGATGATAAATCAAATGCTGTTGCCATGGCAACGTGTCAAACTTTAAAATTAGATTCCTGTCTTTTCAAGGCAGATAACATGCTTAGAACTTCATGAAACTCAACACACACATCAATATTAATGATAGTTAGACACTGGCAAAAGGTCATAAATGGGTGTGGAGCAGGCACTCTATAGCGCCATCTTTTGACAAAAGTTGGGGGGTTAGTTTTTCCTACAGTCACCAAACTCTGTACTTATATTGTTCTCATCAATCTGGACAACTTTCTAAATCAAACTCATTAGCTAAGACCAACAGAAAGCCGGCTATTTTGATTTGAATGTGGATTTTTTGAAAAATCAGGTTGAAAACAAATTCACACTCCTCCTAAGAACAACCAGCTGTTCACACCAAACTTTTTTAACATGAAGAGAAGATTCAGAAGATGTTAAATTGCGAGCGGATTTTGGATATCTCGAACGGTGTTGACGTGGTGATTTTTTAAAGATGTAGTAAAAAACATAACCCTAATTTTTTATATCTTTAAAGTGCAGCATCCAAACTCTTTAAAACTTTTTTCACACAGAGATCTAATCATTCTGAGCAAGTGCTGGAAATATAAATTTTATACAAGCTTCAATGAATTAAAGAAAATTAAAAAAATAACTCAGAAACCTGCTGTCACTCTGGGTGAATGTCTCTACTGTATGTGTGTGCGTTCAGTCAGGCACAGAGAAGCTCATTATTGCAGGGGGGAGGGGTGAGAGGCAGAGAGGGTGACAGAGTAGAGAGCCATCCTACAGACCATCTTTGAACAAAAAATGCACATACTGTATGTAGTGTAATTACATAAATATGTCTGATCTTTGAGAGTCTGATATTTTGAGAAAATATAAAGGGTCACTAAGTCTTTCATTGTTTGTATTTTGCAGTTGTTGTTTTTTATTTATTTTTTACTTAACTGTACCATGAACTTGTCCTATTCAGTCACATAGGAAAAGATTTTAAAAAATACAACTTTTTAGCATGATCAATTTATCTTCATTGATAGACAATATTTACATAGTGTTATTTATTGAATATAAAATTATAATAATTAAAAATTTCAAGACAAACTTTGACAACAAAACAAACATTGCTGTTATCTCTTCAAAACATCTGAAAACCATCATTTTAAGATCAGTTATATATATATCGCCCCATTAAAATACTCAACTTGATTTTTAAAGATATTTTGAAGGAATGAAGCATTTATAGAGCACTTTATTGTGTATTGCTGTACACCCACATGAACTGTGTTCATGTTCATGTTAATTCACAGTACGTAAACTATATACGAATACTTTTTTTTAGCTTAATATTAATTAACATTAATAAATGCTATTTATTTATTGGTCATGTTAACTAACATAGTTAATTTTAACAAATGAAACTGGATGGCAACATTTTATATTTTGTGTGTATGTGTCTGTGTGTTGATTTTAAAGTCTAACCCTTTCAATTCTGTAAACTTAAAATCCAAACTAGCAGATGGTTACTGTGAATGCATGTGCCAACTGGGCACCGTCTTCCTTATTGATTCTTAGTTATGTAGCGCTTAAGAGTGATGTCTTATAACAGGAGTCACCAGCAAAGCAATATCCACACAAAAATTGTACAGATAGGTAACAATGACATTTAAGCAGAAGTGGTGGACATAAAGGAAGCAATAATAACATTTTGTTATCATCATGAATCATGTTTTATCATCATCATCAGAAAATAGGGAAAATGTAGCATACTGGTTCACAGTTGGCATTATCTGAAGTCCTTGCATTGATTGCATTTAATTAAATCAACATTATATTTGGTCAGTCTGATCTTGAGGCCTTAGAGATGTTAAATTGTGAAGATCTTGAGTTTTCATTAAAGGGCATGTCCGTGGTGGCCTGACAAAGTTTGATGTTTCTGCATAGACATAGAAGTTGTTATAACTTAGCCTGAAAATGTCTGATCTGCCACAAAATTCACAGGTTTGGTAAGAGTCCTGGCCTGAAGACACCTAAAGACCAATATTCAGATATTATCATAGCGCCACCTGTTCGCAGCAGGATATCTCATATATTTCACTAACTCAAACATACCAAGGTCAATCTACACCAAACTTCATATGTTTGATAATAGTGCTGGCCTGAACACATCTACATGCCAATAATCAGTTATAGGCATAGCGCCACCAGCTGGCAGCGGCAAGTTTGGCACATTTAAATGACTTATGACATATTTTTTCTATATTTACTGTATTAAAAGCATACTGCCCACCGTTTGTTGTTTTCCTGAAGCCACCAGTCGGCGGTGAGCCCAGGTGCGAGGGCCCGTTCATCGCTGCTCGCAGCTTTAATTTTTATTGAAATTGTAATATTTCACCATCATTTCTTCAAAAATCTATTTTACCCTCCGTACAAAAAATGCTCACACTCAGGACCTTAAGGACAAAATGTCCACATTGAAACGTATTAAAACTGCAAATTTTTAACCCAGGGCCATTTGACTAAAATAATGCGATATTTGCTAATTGAATTAATTTTTTTCATTTAAAAAAAAAAAAAAACACCTGTGGCATTATGCAAACAAACCAGCATTTAAAGGGTCACAATTCTGAGAATTAATGAATGTTTGAAAAAATCGACATCAGTGAAAGTGGAAAAAATATTAATAAATCATATTTTTATGACAGATTTTGAACATGGACATTTTTGTCCATTTTGCACCTATGTGTAACTTTTTTTTGAATGCACAAGGGTTAATTTATTGTTATCGCATTGGAAGAAACCGCAATTGCGTGGCTGTGCCTAAACACCATACTGCGCATGCTTCATGGTACTATGGTGAACGCGCGTCTGACATAGAAGAGAAGAAATTGTTGAACGAAGTCGTTATTATTTATTAGCGCACAAAAAGTATTTTTGTAGTTTCATAAATTACGGTTAAACCACTGATGTCACATTGACTATTTTGACGATGTTCTTACTGCCTTTCTGGGCCTTAAACGTGGTAGCTGTGTTGCTGTCTATGCAGTATCAGAAAGCTTTCGGATTTCATCAGAAATATCTTCATTTGTGTTCTGAATATGAACGAAGGTCTTACTGGTTTAGAACAACATGAGGATGAGTAGGTAATTAATGACTGAGAATGTTCATTTTTTTGGTGAACTATTCCTCTAGCTAAAAATCAAGTTCCTTATGACATAGTCCTCCAGGAAGATTGGGAAAACAACAGCATAGACATCAGTAAGTATTACCGGTTAATTTAATGAATATTTATGCTTTTATGTTATAAAAATTGACTTTATGTTGACATGCATGTGTAACTGTCTGTCACTTAGTAATACATAACGTTTTCCATTATGTTCAGTTCTTTCCTGCTGGGCATCTTGCCATTGTCTAAATAATAAATAAATAATCTAAAGAAATTATATGTCTGCACAAGCATAAAATATCAAATAATAGCTTTGTCGTAAACCAAAACAAATTGTTAAACACTTAATGCAACAAGTATTCAGCATTGCATCAGGTCACTCAGATGAGGACTGTGATGGTGGTTTTACGGTGACATGATCTCTTCCAGGGAAAGCTCCTCTAGTTCCCAGTGTGTGAGTGATTTATGGTCAGCCATGCAGCAGGAGGAGGTTCACAGAGCTACTCATGCTGTCAGAGCGTGATCAGTGCTGAATCTAACCATCGATCTGCTGTTTTTCATTTCACTGTACAATCGATACATTTGACCTTAGCATGCAAAACCGTCTAGCTTATAGAATAAATATTTTCACATAATGTGATTGCACTAATCACAATAAAAGCTTAAGTCAACAGATTTGAGATTTTAGTGTACTGTATATCACTGTTTTTGAATATTTTGCATTTGCTTGGTCCTGTAATTGTTTTATGTTTTTATTGTTTACATCTATCATTTCCATTATCATTTGTGCAGTTTGGCAGTTCAATAACCTTTTGCGGTTTTGAATCTTCAAAAATAGGTCAGCCGCTCTACATGGCTTCCCTAGGCAGCAGCACCCAGTCTGATGTGTGCTAGTGTGCCATTGTTAACCACATGAGTGGTGATTGACACTTCTTAGGGCAACACTTCAATGGCAGCTAACCAGACAGACATATCATGTTGACGTCATTCAGTGGATGGAGACAATATTAATAGATTTGGAAATGTCTGTATTTATGAATATAGCAGCAGGTTTCATGTTGCTCTTTTACAAAATTGTACAGTCATTTGAGGTCAACCAAAAATAGATGTGCACCCACTAACCTCTGTAACTCTTGCACCAAGCCAGTTTTTGCAGTGTTGTGGGTGCAGTGTGGGTAATTGCAGCGGCTTTGTTTTCAATAGTTATAATATGGGTGTCATTTTTAGGCTTAGCCTAAACCTGTCTAATTTAAGGCTTAATGGCCTTAATTAACTTATATATTATTTTTTTCTCATTCATATTAATTCCATTGCCTGTAATTAATTATATTACACTCACTGATATTTCAAAAGGAAACACAATGCATTAAGTGCTGGGGGTGAAAACTTTTGGAGTTTAAAGATCAGGGTAAATTTAACTTATTTTGTCTTCTGGGAAACATGTAAGTATCTTCTGTAGCTTCTGAAGGGCAGTACTAAATAAATAAATACAAATTTAGGCAAAATAAAAAAAAAGTACACATCTTCATTCTGTTCAAAAGTTTACACCCCCTGGCTCTTAATGAATTGTTTTTTCCTTCTGGAGCATCAGTGAGTGTTTGAACCTTCTGTAACAGTTGCATATCCTCAGTCCCTCAGTTGTCCTTAGTGTGAAAAGATGCATCTCAAAATCATACAGTCATTGTTGGAAGGGGTTCAAATACACAACAATGCTGAAAAAACAAAGAATTTGTGGAACCTGAAGGATTTTTCTGAAGAACAGCTGGCAGTTTAACTGACAAACAAGGGACTCATGAACAACTATCACTAAACAAAAAACAAAACAAAAACACAGCTGTGAATCATTCAAGTAACAACACAGTATTAAGAATCAAGTGTATGTAAACTTTTGAACAGGGTCGTTTTTATGAACTATTATTTTCTCTTGTGGACTATAGTAAACATATTTCTGTGAAATATCTTATTCAGGTCAGTACTAAATAAAAAATAACATGCATTTTGTATGATCCCTCTTATTTTGGTAAAAGTTTGCAGATTCTCTGCAAGGTATGTAAACTTTTGACCTCAAAAAAAACAACAACAAGTAGATAGGAAAATAATAAAGAATGCTTGTGTTAGAGGGAAGTTTGTTTTTTATGAAATATAAAGAAAACAAGTTAACATAATAAAAATGCAACAGAGAGTGCTAGTGTTACCCTCCACCACACCCTGAACATCTTGAACATAAAATTGCACCATTTTAGCTTCTCCTGTTTCTCCTTTTCCCCATTTTATTCACTTCCCAGCATTCACCTTTATACAGAATAACCTTTAATGCAAGGCAAGCCTGTCAACAGAAGTGCATGCTTTACCCCAATGGCTCCTCCTATTCAAGTCTCTTTAGCAGGCATGTCACATGATTTGGATCTTTCTGAAGTACTCCTGTTTTTCTTACCAGGAGAATATAGGTCAAAGTGGAATGACGGCTTGCAGGGTTTTCTCAAACCTCAAAGGGTAGGACTTTGCAGAGACTGTTATTAAGGAAATAATTAGAATGCAAAAAGGGAACAATAAAACTGAACAGATTTACAGAGAGTGCATTTATTGTACAGTAAACTGTGACATCCATGTGAAAGCTTGTCTCCTATGCACTGGTATTTGTGAGGGCTGGAAAACATTGCAGCAGGACAGAAGCATCCCAACCTTTTCTTTCATCCCAGTGTCTTTCTCAAATGGTCAAGTAAGCATATGGGTGTTCTTCAGGGTGGGATCTTCATCTCCTTAGCGAATAGTTTGTCAGTCCTTGAGCCTGAAGCAAAGGAGGGGTTTGATATAAAGCTGCCTCATCTGTGTTTGGATATGCATAACGATTGCAGACTTTTCCTTCTTCACAAGTATTTTTCTGGAACATTTACACTGCCATTGGACTTTAAGGATTTTTACACATGACAGACAGCCTACGAAAAGGCAAGGTCTACTTAAAGATAACAAAAAGAACATAATGCATGGACTTTAAAGCAACCTTTCTAATCAAATATCTTTTTGTTAGGAATATGAATTGAAGGGTTACTGTTCTCACACGTGTGTGTGTATGTGTATATAAATAAACTGACCTAGATATGTTTAATATGTTGACATGATACTAACCAAATTGGTCTCTGAGAAAACACCATTTGTCCAGTACTTTTTGAGTTGAGATTAACTTTTGCAGCTTGTTACTGTGTTTTGTTTAACTGTAATGGCCAGCTTTCTGTCTCTTCTACTTTCATTCTGTCTCTCATTCTTTCTTTCTCTCTCATATACACCCACCCACCACACACATCAATTCACAAAGAAAAACATTGTCTTTTGGTTTTCTGTTGAATCAGTATTCACTTTCAGACACCTCCGTTCACATACTAACCTTTCACAATCAAAACTGCATCAAGATCAAACTGCATCAAGTTTTTTCTTTAATCTCTTACTGTTTCGCTCTTTAACACCATCAGAGTCTGCAGATGAAGCGTAGCTCTCACTGGTGTTATGCCACTGCAGATTAAACCTCCTTAACACAAAGGCTTTTGTGTTCAATACCAATTTCATGTTGCCTCAGTGAGGGATTAGTGTTCAAGACTAGTCTTTTGCTTAAGGGAGTCTTAACAAAAAAGGCTGAAAAAGAGACATGCATGAGACTGTAGAGCTGTTGAGAATCATTGTATTCTGTATCAAAACAAGAGCACCAATATAGACCAGATCAAACGATACTGTTCTAGTGGGCTATATAGAGCAAAGTTCATTTCCATAATTAGCAGCGTCCAGCTATCAGTCTCTCAGACTGTTAGTGTGGAGGAATTGGTTTTATTTTTAGAAGTGGAACAGTATTTTGGTAAGGATACTCCGACACACCCTAGATGAAGAATCAGACAAAGATCTGTGAGTGAAACAGGAAATATGGCAAGTAACACAACAATGACAGACATTATTAGCCCTAGTGAATTTCCACCAGGCACACATAACAAACTTGCATAACATATCAACCTTTTTTAACTCTGTCTGAAAGTTGAATCAATGTCCTTGTATGTGGCGACAAGTGATTGTCTATGGGCCTGTTTACACCTGGTCACTTCATACGTTTTCTCTGATCGGACAACTATCTGATCTTGAAAAGGCCAGGTGTAAATGCCTTGCAAAAATCCTTAATTCATAAAGCATTTTTGGCAAATTCAGCTAAGCTGCCATAGAAATATTATGTTTATTAACATTTATGACTGTTATAGCTGTGGTCCGATCTCCCTAAAACTTTGCATGCTTGTTTGCATGTTCTCATTAGGTTTTGTGAGGTTTTGAATTTTTTTTAGGCTTTATAGGCTTTTGGGTATATTTGGACAGGCCCCTTTTCTAAATGACCCCGTTATAGCTTAAAGGGTAAACTATAAGGGTAAATTTCACATTTTATTGATAATTATTGATAGAGAGTCCAGAGAATTGTACCGTAGTGTTTTTATTTTTCAGATTGAGTGAAAAACCTAGAACTAGTTTGCAAAAGTAGTACGTTTACAAATGGTTTGATTGACAGCAGTGGTTCTAGAGGCAAAGTTGTTCCAAACGAGGAGGTCTATCATATAATATGAATATTGTGCATATGTGTAAAAAAACTGCTCAATATAAAATTGTTTAGACTGTTGAAAAATGCAATATCACCCCTCGGTGGCCAAATTCTTTCAAATTTCTTACAGACCTTTAGGTCTGTGAGTCAAACAGGCCCACAGAGTTTCGTTCTGATCAGTCTCCATTAACCTATGGCGGGAATGTTTTTTGAGATACACAAATGTTCTTAGACGCTTGTGGCACTTTGGACCAAGACTGTGAGTACCAATTTTCAGGTTGATAGGACAAACAGTTGCTTCATTATGGCAGTTTTTATGTTTTTTCTCTCTTATCCCACCACCAAGCGGCCAAGCTCTGCGACTTTTTCATTTGACCTCAGATTCTGTTCTTATATACGTTTGCAGTTATATAAGTTTGGCACAGATATCTCATTCTGCTAAAAAGTAATAGCCGTTTTACTAAAGGTGGCCCTGCCCCTTTCAAACGTTTTGCCCTCCCTTTGTCGAAAGTTCAGGTTTTTTTATAATTATTGATATTCATTCTCCTGAGAATCTTTCTGCACTGGTTTGGTTCCACCAGGGTGACGTGTGATGAATCTGAGGAGCAAGCATTTTGTCCGGCATAACATTCCAAAGACATAAGACACTTGAGCCTGCCACAAACAGTTTAGGAGTTGTGAGTGATTTTGTACTTTTGATCGCTATAGCGCCCCCGCCAGGCCCATTGGGGTGAGCCTTGGTGACATTGTAAACGGTGGGAGTACTACCGTTTCAAGTCTCAACTAAGTTTCAATTCTCTGTGACTTACAGTTTGGTCTGCCTGATCAGTTTTACGTGGAGATTGCTGATCCTTGGAAATTGTAATTGGGTTTCAGCGCTATGCGCTTAAAACCCTATTAAATGTGAGAAAGCGTGTTATCAGCTATATAGTTATAATCAGATATGACAGGGCTAATGCAACCCACATCGATTTGCTGTGGATGAGTAGCTGGATGTCTCCTCAGTTAACCGAATGCTCAAACTGCCGCAAATGAAATTGAAAGTAAATCGCAGACACTCAACACACAATCATCTTCATTAAAAGTAGTAAGACTAACATATCTTTCAAATGCTGATGCCGCTCTCTCTCCTGTTGTGGTCTTTGGTCCTGAAAATAGCTGTTGATGGATAATGCCGCATATCTGGTGCTTTTGTTGATGTGAACTCTGTTAAATTTGCATATAACAGGAATTGAAGATTGTATATGGGCTATATATATTTTGCAGAAATACATTTATTTGGCCAGGTGTAAATAGAACAGTTAAAAAAAAAAACAGATTGATAACCATTTGTAAACAGGCCCTAAATGTGTGAGTCACTAAATTATTCATTCAGCCAATATGTTCAAAACGACTGATTCATTCAGGGACAAAACAAGTCGCTCCCTTTATAAGTGAGTCATTGAATTATTCACTCAACCTTTTTTAAACACTGATTTGTTCATAAAATTACTACCAAGGCTGAATCAGTCATATTCAGAATGCATTGATTTGCTCATGTAGATTTTTTATGCTTACGCTAGCTAATGTATGAAGCTGAACGCTTAGCCTTTTGTAGTGTACTACATTTGATAGTGTGTGCGAACTCCAGTACTTGACATATACACAAGTTATTAAAATGTCTTTATATTTAAAATTTTTATTCCATCTCTAGCATATGCACAAAAACGGAAGTCTACTTGGACTTAACATTGCTGCCGTCCGAGGACAAGCAGATTCTGTTTATAATTTGAGCAAAACTAGGCCAAAAGTCCTTTTTTTGACTTTTGACACTCTCGTGATTCATCGACAATCAACATGTTTGTTATATGTAGAGTCAACAAGTTTTGTCTTTTGTAAAGCATGATAAGATTTTTGAGTTTTCTTCATGTAGGACTTTGACCATTTGTACCAGATTTTTTGTTGTTGTTATTGATCATATTTATGTGGCTCTGATGAGGATATTTGTTCACTGGCTGGTCATAAAATAAAGCCCACAATCAGCAATGACCT
This sequence comes from Garra rufa, assembly GCF_049309525.1. Taxonomy (NCBI): domain Eukaryota; kingdom Metazoa; phylum Chordata; class Actinopteri; order Cypriniformes; family Cyprinidae; genus Garra; species Garra rufa. The sequence continues at coordinate 18,112,459 of NC_133378.1, forward strand.
TAACTCCTCTTTCTTTGCTGTATGTTTCCAGGTTCCAAAGAACACCACACTTTCCAAGCATTTGGTTCTGTCATATTTACACATAAAAGCTGACCATGACCACCGTCAATGCCCCCGTGTGTCTCCTTGCTCGGAATGAGTTTTATCGGAGTAAGTGCAGCACTATTTTTAGCTCTCTGCTATTTAACCAGCCACAGTACACGTGTTATTCTGACTATCTGCAGTTTCCCAAAGCTCTGTTTGTTTCTCATGAATGAACTTTTACCTGAATGTAAAGCACACACTGTTCCAATTTTAGCCTTATCTACCAATTTAGTCATTGCTTAATGTGTTTACCAAAAAAGAGAGAATTGCCCGAAATAGACCTAATTTAATTGCTTAAACTACTAAGTACTAAGGAAATTTTTTTTTTTTTTAAAGTAATGAACTATAAAAAAAATTTAAATGACATTTAAAGGATCTCTCCATCCAGAAATAAATACAGTTTCAGAAGGGTTTATGCCAGTTTAATAAAACACAAGTCTAAGAGGATTTACTCAGTGGGACTGTGGTCAGTTAAAGTAGTTTTCTTCAGATTCTGCATATGTGTTATTGTATGTGTTTGTTTTTGTTTGCAGGCATCTGCCCAACAGTCAAAATGAAGGCAGTCAAAAGTCTTTCTGAAAACTTAATGGAACCAAAGCAAAGACAAGTGACTGTCTGGGTGACCAAATCCATGCACCAAGGTATAGTATGATTTCAGCTGAGATCTGATCCAAATCGATGTACATTTAGCACTTCTATAAACCATGACCATGTCTTTCTGTCTAAATACAGATTTCTCAGGATCTATGAGTGATGGCTGGACAATAAATGTGGTTTTAAGAAGCCCGATATCCAGCGGAACCTCTTCCAAACAGCAAAGTCCTGCTGATCGCGCAGTAAAGTAGACACCTGCACAAGAATAGTGTCATAAGGCATTTTTCTAGAAAAGGAGAAATTGTGTTTAGTTTATATACTACCATTCAGAAGTCTGCCGTTAGTAAGTCTTATATGCTAACCAAGACTGCATTTATTTGATCAAAAATACTGTAAAAACAATAATATTGTGAAATATTAGTACAATTTAAAAGAAATATTTTTTGTTAGAATATATTTTCAAAAGTGATTTATTCCTGTGTTCGCAAAGCTGAATTTTCAGCCTTCAGTGTCACATGATCCTTCAGAAATCATTCTAATATGCTGATTTGCATATTACATATCCACACCAGTGTTGCTAAGTCTGCAGTTTTCCCCTGGAATTGGGCTACTTTAATACTACTGCCGTGGGTTGTATTTCATGTTCACAGGTTAAAGAGACATGTTTAGCCCCTGGAATGTGAATTTTACCAGGGAACCCACCAAAAAAGCCTCCAGAACGCAATTTTTAACAGGACCACATTGGGCTAGATTTGCATAGCAATTGGGTGGGTTTTGCTGTGAAATCCTGGCAACTCTGATCCACACCAACAGTATGAGGAGACAAACTACTCAAAAAATAATAATTTTTTTTTTTTAAATTGCAGCTAACAATAATGCTGGCCAGCCTTTCAGTTAAAATATCCAAATTGTTAAGAAAGGCAACATTTTTTCAGATTTTTCTCAGAATATTCAGCACGTTGGCTGGACCAACTTAAAATGTGTCATGTGTGATTTGACATAATATTATTAGATTTAAATGTCAAGATTAATTTGACATGGCATTAAACTTTTGGAGAGCTTTCATTTTTTAAATACTTAGTAACTGATTACTCATTTACAGATTTTTATATCTCTCAATTCTGCCCAAAAAAGTACATTAAATTTCTTTTCATCTTCAAATAAACTACCACAGCACCTGTCACAGTCCTTTAGTTAGGACTTGTTGCTGCGAACAAAGGAGAAGTGATGTCTGAAAAAGAACAGAGTCAGCATGTCACAGAGGCTTTTCCATGTATCTAGCCAACCATCAGAAATTAGTGACCTGGAAAATCCATGTACACATGGGAACAAAGCTGGACAACGTCATCTCTACCCAGCAATTTTCCATATGGACTGTTTCCCATATTCACAGTGTCTGTGTGTTTGGTCTACCACCCACACTGCTTATTTTGAAATCCACAGACTGTTCTATCCTTTTTTTTGTTTACGCAAACCGTGTCAAGTATGAAATAATGTTGTCCACTCAGAACGCAATGCACTAGTTTAGCACAATGTCTTTAAAATGCTTTATTTCTCTTTAATACCCATTTTATTCCTGGACCTGCTGTTCACGTTGTTTAAAGGGATCTTTATTTGATTAAAAACTCTTTTCCTAAAAATTTTAATTGTTGCCTTTTTTGGAGGATCATTTCTGTTTGAGGAGAACTGACATTTCACTCAAGAGCAGTTGCCTCATCTGTCTCAGCTCTTCTCCAAGAGTCCCATTTGTCTCATCGCCAAGTCCATTATGAAAGCTGAGGCACTGAATTTAGCATGCTAGTTATATAATCAAATCATTCTTTTCATGAAATGAATATAATGCAGAAGGGAGTGCCTTTCCTTCACTGCACACTTGGAACACAGACAAATAAGTACATGACAATAAGTACACAATTCTCCTTAACCCTGCTATACATCAAAATAATGTACAGATAAACTAAAAAAAACATCTCTTCCCAAGACCACATTATAGCAGCAGAATTTGTCAGATTTTAGCATTTGATTACTGCTGCACTTTTAATATGCAGCTTCTAGTAAACTACGCTGAATAAAAAAAATCATGAAGACAATACATGCACGATTGCTACAATATATGGTTTATGTATTTTTACTTGTGAATAATGTAGTGCTAACTGAAAACTTGGGCGTGAAAACTTTTTGAATTTTAAGATCAGGATAAATTTAACTTTGTCTTCTGGGAAACATGTATCTTCTGCACATCTTCCTTCTGGTCAAAAGTTTTACCCCTTGCATCTTAATGCATCGTTTTTCCCTCTGAAGCATCAGTAAGTGTTTGAAACTTCTGTAATAATTGCATGTTAGACTCTTAGTTGTCCTCAGTCTTAAAATCATAGAGTCATTGTTGGAAAGGGTTAAAATACACAAATGCTGGGAACAGCAGACAGTTTAACTGTTCGGGACGACTTATGAACAACTTTCACTAACTTACTGTAGGTAACACTACAGTATTAAGGGATCAAGTGTACATAAACTTTTTAACAGGGTCATTTTTATAAATGAAACTATTTTCTCTTGTGGACTATATGTAAACGTGTTTTTACAGGTTTTATTCAGGTCAGTACTTTAAAAAAAAAAAAAAAAAAACCTTGTATGCTCCCTCCTATTTTGGTAAAATAATTAATGCAGATGGTGGTGTAATGGGTGTATGGTTTCTTTATAATAACAGGAAACAGTCCATTTTTTCAAATAAAATGAATGAACAAATTGTCCAGTAGCAGTAGTGGGCTGTTTAAGACCATTTATTGTGCTGAAAAATCACAGGATAAGACAACAAATAACAAAAAACATTTCCTTCAGTGTTACAGATGTGTAAAAATGTACAAAATTCTTTTTGAAAGTTTCAGCTTTTACATTTATTACGTGAAATATATAAAACGATGAATACAAAAAAAATGAAAAAGTACGAAAACAGCCCATTATATGGATGGGAAATAAAAAGAAAAACTAAAGGGGAGCCTATTCCGTCCCCTAGCGTTGGTATCCTGATCTGGTGTCCGATTCAGGAATGAGGAGAACTCCCCGCCTCCGACTTGCCTCCATCGCTACTTTCGCTCGCTTGCCTCATCAACATCTCCCGGGCAATACATGTCACCTGACCATTGGTCACACTCACCACTCCTGACCTGCGGAGAGCCAATCAGATGAAGGGAGTCAGAATTTAAAAATTGAGATGACACACTTACACCCCATGTTATAAAATCTGCAATCAAAAGTGCATCAGCACTTGGCAAGGCCTTCATGTTACATGCTTGGGTGAAACTCAATCCAGCCACTCACTTCTGCTGAGCCTCCTCAGCAAGAGTTCCCATACCAGGCTGGTTCTGCTTCCCAAAGAAGAAACTGGACCACCAATGACCAGAATCCTGTTTGGGCAGACCTAAAGCACATATAAAAAAAAACAGGTCAGAACAAGCAAACCACCACCAGTCTAATCTTCTAATGGATTTAGTACACAATGATGTAGGCACTAACGCAATCACTGGTAAAGAGTCTCTAAACAAAAGACGTGTATTGCTGACGCATGCAGTCAGGAAAAGGTAACGGATGACTAAACAGTTGATTACTCAGAAGCAATCAGACAAGTCTCCATTGAGATATGGGTGCAAACTGTGTCTTCATGTCATGTCACAACTGTTCCAGTGAAGTATTGATTGAGGTTGGGGGGGTGAAAAGAGATTGAAATGAAACGTAACTCACCTGGGTGATGTGGAATAACCTCCCCACTATACTCTGAACTGCCACACGAGCTGCTACTGGATGTAGAGCCGATGCGCCCTGAAGAGGAACAGTCTTATAAGGCAAATTCTCTTTATAACGTCAACTATTAATAGTTACATAACTGCAACAGTAAATCACTTGCAAAGGCAACTTACTTCTGTAGTAGTCGTGAGTAGCAACAAGGGAACCGCTAGCTGGGATGGCTGCCATTTTACAGACTTGTGTAAATAGTGACTTAGATGGAAACCCTGTAAGGAGATTGAGAATTCATTTGGTTAGATATGATTGCTTCCTTTGCAAATAACACATACTTGATAATAACTCATAATAGCCATGAGAATAGATTTTAATGAATACAGACAGACTGGGGGAAGCCATTTAAAAGATTTTTATCTCTCACGTGTGGTTTGAAACCTTGTTGTGGTGACATTTTGATATTGTAAATGTTGCTTATTATACAGTTTATTGATAAATCACAAGACTAACCAAACTGACATTATGCCACATGAGACATTTAGGTCAAAAAAGCTACCAGCAGCATTTTTCAGAAGGCTACATGAGGAAGTTACAGTAATCCCATAGGGAATGCAAATCACAAAGGAAACATTTTTTGTCCTAAACGTGAGAAAACATGAACTATTGCAGCAAAATACACGACACAAATAGTCTTACACTAACGTTAGATGTAACGTTACTCTGCTCAGATTATTTGACCCAAACAATGACCAACCTGAAGTGTAAGACCACAATCTTACCTTCTTTTGCCGATCGTGCTGATGTTCCTAGAGCACCCTGCTCAATTCAGTCGGAGGCTTTGGGGAGAAAACGCTAGGCGACGGGGCCCATTTGAAAAGGTTTGGATGGATAAGACCTTCCACGTCCGAAAATATCTACCGCAGTGCTGTCTAACAAAAACAACTCGTTTGCCTAAATTTATACAGAGAGGTGACGTCGACGACAAGCTGTGCTGGATGGAGGCGTGGCCTATCTCTTCTCTATATATATACACCCTCGGCGTGAAACCGGATCAAACCAGCGGAAGCAAGGATGAGACATGTGGTGCTATGTTTTCTGAAACTATTCAGAAAGGGTTAACAAAATTTTGGATTTGTAACGACTTGCGCGCACAGTATCTCATAACATCATCAATATATGTACATAACCAATAAATACAAGTTAAATTACGCAGTAGTTTATGGATTTATCTCTATAATGTTGCGCAACGCTGAACAATCTACATCCCTGGTGGTCTAGTGGTTAGGATTCGGCGCTCTCACCGCCGCGGCCCGGGTTCGATTCCCGGTCAGGGAATGTATGTTTTTTTTTTTTTTTTTTTCCAAATTCACACATATCATTTACAGTACAACAAATATTGTCTACAGCTACTCAGTATTCAGAGTAAGAGTAAACGTATAAGTGTAATACTGCGAATTAGTCGGTAATCAGAATGCTCTGCATCTGATGAAAAAAACAAGTTTACCTAATCATATTGCAAAAGACTGATATGGATGTTTGCATTTTAGCCGTAAAGGACAATTTGGAGAAAATAGATTATTAAAGGTCCACTGAAGTGCTTTAAAACATGCAGCGTTATTCCATGTGCTGACGTAATTTCAAATAGGGTTGTCACAACAAAACCTGCCCAATTGCTACTCAACTCTAGCCCAATCACGTTGCGACGGGGCTTTCTAGTAAAAAACTGTATTCCAGGGCCTTAAATACAGTTTTTTCTGGGGTTCTCCTGGTACCTGGTAATTCACATTCAAGGGGCTAAATATAACATTATTGGGGTCGCTTTTACCCGTAGACATGAAAAACAACCCGTAGCAACAGTGTTAAAGTAGCCCAATTTCACAGGAAACTTGGCAACACTGATTTCAACTGAAACAGGAAGACGTATCTGACTTAGTCAGACGACTTTTGATAACTGCAACGACGCACAGCTAGTATCTCAATAAAGAGAAACTTCTGCTTCAAGATATCCAAAACGTCTCCTGGTCTCGAAGAAAAAGTTCACAACACAGGGCAGAACATATCAAGCTTAATATGTCCTGCTCTCTTTTTTTAAATAGCCAAGAGCGTTTAGTTTATTTCACAGCCTGGACCAGAGCCACTGAGCTTGGTAAAGCCATATTTGACAGTGTATGACAGCCACAATTTCATCCATATTGCTATAAAATACAGCATTCTGTGTAGAATTCAAATTTGCCCGATACGTTTTGTAGTCTGCACCAATTGTCTGTTGCAGCGGGATATAGGCTACCATATAGTGCATTATGTGCCATTCACCGTACAGAAAAGACTAATTCTGTGAACAGGTGACCGATTTCAGCCGCAGCTTCAGCGTCTATTTATAGTGTAGGAGGCGGGAAGCTTCAGATCTTAGAAATCATTTGATTGGACAGAACGTTTGATGAGAAGCTGAAGTGCAGCGTGATATCATCAAAATCGTTGATCCATATAGGTGGAAGTTAGAAACTGTAACGGTTAATGTACTACTGAATATGTTGTTCTGCTAATTTATGCTGTCTAAACCAGAAAATAAAAATGTGTGGAAGCTGCTAAATCATATAAAGAAGGACTTAGTAAGCAGGAAAGGGCACAATATTTTGACAAGCTAAATTTAATAGGTGATAAAGATATGTGCGAGCAGTATTAATTAAGATAGTAGCCTAATATTTAACGTACCTGACCAGAAATGATAAGAACAAACACAAATGTTGTCAAGATTCTTGCCCTGGAAATCCTGGTTCAAATTTTATGGCCAACCACAGATGCCTTGTTCCAACAATTGACAATTTTAAGCAGCAATAATCAGCAAAATATGCGAGTTCAGTTCAGTTCAGTGGCATTGTTTACGTTCAGTGCCGCTAATATGGCCAATTAATGACGTGTTGTGAAAACATTCTAAAGGGAAATAACAAGAAAACATGCAGTAAATGGTAAAACTGTTGGCACTACTAACCAGTGTGTTCTTAATTGAGATAATAGATTAAACTATATGGTAATACACACTAGTTTTGCAATATCAAGCAGCAGGGGCGGACTGGCCATCAGGAGAATTCCCAGTGGCCTGGCAGCCAATTTGGCCCCCTGCCAAAATATTGTTGCCACAATATTTTTAAATATTGTTGTTGTTACCTGCCGAATGTACTTAAGTGATCATGTCTGAATGTGCCATTCAATAATAAAACTGTAATAAATCATGAATCGATTAGTCTTGACTGGCAGCAAGATTCGCTTCTTGCACGCTCTGCCCATCCACCAAAATGATGTGTTTACTTAGTTAAGCATTATACTGCTAGCACTCTTACAGAAGCTAATTATCTGCCACTGCTTATATTTGCTTGAAATGCATTATTAAAAGTAATTACTATTGTAAAAAATAGGAATTTAGCAGACAAATATTTACAACGTTTATTTTATAACAGGTTTAGAAAGAGCTAAGGCAGACAACAACCATGGTTTTACTATAAATAAAACCAAAAACCATGGTTACTAAGCTATCATTAAACCGGTAGCCTAACCACAAATTATAAAACTTATATAGTTTCACCATGGCATTTGTAGTAAAACTCTGGTTATACAAATGGTTATCAATCTGCCAAAAAACAAGGTTACTATACTTTTAGCCTAAGCCCTAATAAAACCATGGTTATTTTTACTTAAGACAAAACATGACCAATGGTAATGCAAAAACATGTTTAGTCTAAGATTTTTCTATAAAGGGGCCACTCTACAGAAACGTCCACTTTTCTGTCCCTAGATTTTACAGAAATATTACAATTGAAATAAGCATTAGGGTTAAAAATTTGTTATATTTTAAGATGAAACAATATGTTATTTGAAAAATTTACACCTTCACCACCATAACATTTTTTTTTTATTATTATTATTAATTATATAGAATTCCAAGTACCACAAAACTGCTTGTCCCCACAGCCATGTACAGAGAGAAAGTGCTTTATTCTGAGGTCAAAAAGAAGATTTTCATTTTCATTTAAAATATATTCATAACTATCAAATATATCATGTAAATGGCATAAAAAAACAATACCAATACCAAATAAATATTATAAAATATATCATGAAAACAGTGGTCCCCTGAAGCTGTGTCACTGGTGTTACTGTTTAACAAAAGTCTTATATTTTGGAATAAAAAATCACACTGATGACACCACTTCACTTTTTCCTTCCTATTTCCTAAAGATCAATAAAGGCAGGCCCATGTTAAGTCCACTGTCTCTTTTCAATTATCAGGAAAGTTCTCATTTATCTCCTGATTTCATATGAAGCTTTTAGTTGACGTCACTGGTGTGACCTACTTTATCGTTAGGGAATTGTAAAAAAAACTAGAGTACAAACGGATAAAACGATACTTAATTTAGTAAGTATACCATGATTGACAACATGTGGTTTGATAACTAGCAGCAGCCATTTTGTAAAATGCATTTTTCATGAAAACTGTCACTGGTGTTACCTTCCTTATGGATAAATAAATGTACAAATAAAAAAAAGCATTAAGCTGTCATTTATGTGTATTCATAAAGTCATAATGTAATCTAATAATGTGGTCCAAGTTTAAAAGTAAAAATGCGAGACCTCTGGATTTCCAGGGTCTCTTGCCATACCAATAGTGGACAATTCTGCAGAATGACCAAAAGATATATTTAAGAGCTATTATTGTACTCATTTTGACATTTAGGCAAGATAAAACAACAACACATGGTCCTAATGTAATACTTCTTTACATTTTTTCTAATATAAATGTAAACTATGTGCAAACAAATTACAATGAGGGGGTTGTTTTGCAGCAAGGTGGAGATGTTAATGAAAAGTGAGATGATAATAAAAAGTGACAGGTACAAGAAAATTAGTGAATACAGTAAACACACATGAGAGACAGAGAGATGTCAGGGAAAATGAATGAGACTAAAAAGGTAAATTGAAGTTAACCTTTAATTATTTTGTGAATTTAAGGATTTAAACTTTTTTATGTGATGATGATGATGGCCATAGAAAAAATGTTGTTGTCTGTGGTTTTAAAATTTGTATGGATGTATGGGATGGCCTGGAGGAGTGTGACATTTCCCGGCCTGAAATTTTGTCCCAGTCCGCCCATCAAGCAGCAAAACAAGCTGGATGTGGATGAGACCGGAAGCCAGACTCATAAAATTGACAAATAGCCACGCCCACTCTTATGGGAAGAAAAAACCCTGCTGAAAAAAACAACTAAAACCAGCCTAGGCTGGTTGGCTGGTTTTAGCTGGTCAGCAGGCTGGTTTAGCTGTTAAGTCCATGAACCAAAATTACATATTGAAAATGTGATGTTTATCTGCTTATCCCCAGGGCATCCAAGATGTAGGTGACTTTGTTTCCTCAGTAGAACACAAACTTAGATTTTAACTCAAAGCGTTGCAGTCTGTTAGGCATATAATAGCAGTGGATGGGCACCAAACTTTTAAAAGTAAAAAAAACATGCACAGACAAATCCCTGCTGTTCGTGACGATACACTGATGTCCTAAGACATGAAACGATCGGTTTTTGCAAAACACCGAACAGTATTTATATTTGTAATCAGTATTTTACCTTTGATACACAGCAATGTCCATCTGTCCTGAGCACGAGCTCAGCATCCGGCTCCTTACATGTGTGCGCGCTCTGGTGTAGTATACGCAAACACCATAAGGGGAAACCGGTGAACAGTCAACAGTCCTGGATGAGTTCACGAAAGCAAACGTAATCTTTTAGCTTTAAATCAGTTTGAACAAATTAGGATATGCGCAAGTAATTACCATTTCGAATAGCCGCTATACCCATAATCTCTGTGCACCGTGTAAACAGTGAGTGTTGTATACACGCGACAGATTGCTTCCGTCGTTTGCGTATACTACGCCAGAGCGCGTGCACATGTAACGTGCCTGATGCTGAGCTCACGCTCAGGACAGATGGACATTGCTGTGTATCAGAGGTAAATAATGATATAAAACGGTTCAGTTTCTCACAAAAAAACAATCGTTTCGTGTCTTAGGACATCAATGTATCGTCACGAGCAATAGGGTGTAATTTGGATTTGTTTGTTTTCTACTGAAGAAACAAAGTCACCTACATCTTGGATGCCCTGGGGGTAAGCAGATAAACATCACATTTTTATTTTTGGGTGAACTATCCCTTTAATGTTTACATTTCTTAACCAAAAGTATGTTCTCTACATACAATGCAAAAATACTAAGACACACGGATAAATTTAAAAAGTAAGATATGCTTCAATTGCATGTTTGCGTAAAAAGCACAAAAGGCCTGTAGAAGCAAAAGGCCTCTCCAATCCTGATCAAGTCAGTTGTATTGCTGTACTGCCACCTGCTGGCAGATTTATGTCACTAACATTATGAACGGAAGAGAAAAGAACAAACCAAAGGCCATTTGAACGAATGCTTTATTGATATACAAACAACTGACAAAAATAAATGAAGCATTACACCAGTGTTGTTCTAAAAGAAAACAATCTGAGCCTTTAAATCTAGACTGAGATCTCTAATTTAAAGCTATATGGTGTCTGTTCCCTAAACAACCTCCCCAGAATAACTACTCAAAATAATAATAAAAAAAGTTCTTTCCCTCTAAAAGTTCATGATCTTTTCTCATCTTTTCACCCTTTCTTTTCACATTAGTTCTATGGCATTACACATGGATTCCAATAGAAAGTCGCGTGAAGTTGGCATCTCATCATCCGCACCAGACAGTCAAATGTACGCAATCCCTTACATCTCACCCAATGAGGGACTTAATCATCATTGTGTAGTATACTGAAACAAGGCCACCCAATGACACCCATTTAAGTGAATGAAATATCAAGATAGAACGGAAAGCAAAATAAGAGATTACATTTGCTAATAATGAAATATATTCCAATATCCTTCAGGTAAAAAGTGACTGTGCTACCATACAGACTACACTAGTGTTCACGTCTGTTGGGGAGAAGAAAAAAAACAAAAACAAATGCCACTAAAATCAAAATGACTTAGCAGGACATACTCGCCATTGGACATTTTGGGTTAGTGCACAAGTAACTGCATTTTTATTTCTTTAAATTGAACAGTGATATTTGTGATGTGAAAGTTCAGTTTTAGTTTGTATGTGTGAAACATTCTAACAGCAAAAAAGTCTATGGCATCACAGAGCATGGCACAAAGCAAAGGCAAGCGATTTCCGACGTAAACACAGCATAAATAAAACATTCCCATCAACAGAACAAGAGCAAGAAAGAGCAAAGGTAAAAGAAGATAAAACAAAAAACAACTTTGTGTAACATGTTTTTACCAGCAACAGACCAATAAAGCAATAGGGTGTGAGTGTAAGGCCGACTGAGAAGGTCAGACATTCACCAAGTGTACAGCAAAGCATCGCTTCACATTGTACTGAGAGTAAAAAATAACTCAACTGAATGCTCAGCAGCATAGAAACCTGCAGCAAGTTTCTTTATTGGTCTAAAATCCTCCCCCCTTCAGATTTAAATGTTTGTTCTTTGTGTATTTTGTACCCCTCTGCCATCTGATGGACGCTGCTTGGCAGTACTGTTTAAATATAGTTATTTGATTTTATTTATAGTCATATATAGATAAAAGTTATGTAAAAACATTATGCAAAGCAGTGTAAAATAGTTTCTAATACAAAATGATTCATCATTTGTCTTCTTTTGTACAACCTGTGATGATTTCATGGCACAGAATCTGTACTATGTGTGTGTTTTTAGTGAGATGAGCAAGCACATGCTAGCAGTAGGTGGAGGGGTATTCAAAGGAGACAGAGGAAGGAGGGATGAAAGTATTCAGAGAGAACGGGAGAAAGAGAGAGAACGGGAGAATTGGGAGAACTGAAGTGTGGGTGTAGTCAGGATTCACAAAGAATGAGATGAGTGTTTAAATCAAGAGGTCGGGCTCTCAGAACGGAGGGTTGTCCTGCGGCGGGTTTGACTCGGTCGGAGAGTGGGCACTTTCACCGTTGGCTTTCCCTCCAACCACCTTATACTGACACACAAATGGAAAAACCATTAAGAAACACGCAGGACACAGAGTGTCCAAGATAAAAGGAAAAATCTTTTTAAAATCAAGTTTTAAAAAAACAAACATTTACATTTAATGATTTAAAAAATTATCTGTTGTAATTTTTTGTTTTGAGGAAAATTTGGCCTATACAACATTGATAATATTTAGAAATGTTTTCTGAACACCAAATTAGCATATTTAAAATATTTCTGAAGGATCATGAGACCCTGAAGACTCGAGTAATGATGCTAACAATTTTGCTTTGCCATCAGAGGAATAAAATACATTTTAAAATATATTAAAATTGAAAACAACATTGTTTTAAATTGTAATAATTCTTCATAATATTACAATTTACTGTGTTTTTATCAAATAAATGCAGCCTTGGAGAGATCCATTTCAAAAATCTCGATGTATGTAATATCATTTCTTGTATTATGTTTTCTGTTTCTGGATGATGGTTGTACCACATGGCTTAGATTCGACTGACACAAGTTTATGTCTTTGTCAATATTTTAAATATATTAAATGTATGTTTGAATAAATGAACAGATCTGCCAAACATGAGCATCATATACACTACTAGTCGAAAGTTATTAAACAGTAAGATTTTTAATGTTTTTTAAAGAAGTCACTTCTGCTCACCAAGCCTGCATTTATTTTATCCAAAGTACAGCAAAAACAGTACAATTTTAAGTTTTAATTAGTTTAAAATAACTTTTTTTTTAAAGGTAATTCATGCAGGTTTCTTTGATGAATAGAAAGTTAAGAAGAACAGCATTTATCTGAAATATAAATCTTATCTTTTGTAACATTATAAATGTCTTTATCATCACTTTTGATCAATTTAAAGCATCCTTTAAAATACAAGTGTTAATTTCTATCGTTTCTTTCAAAAGCAAAATTATACGGACTTTTGAACGGTATACTGTATAATGTTACAAAAGCTTTTTATTTCAGATAAATGCTTATCTTTGGATCTTTCTATTCATCAAAAAATCCTATTATATTAATATAATAATTCTTGAACAGCAAATCAGCATATTAGAATGATTTCCGAAGGATCATGTGACATTTAAAAATATATATTCAAATAGAAAGCAGCTATTTTAAATAGCAAGCACTATTTTGGATCAAATAAATAAAGGCTTGGTAAGCAAAAGAGATTTCATAAAAAAAAAAAAAAAAAAAAAAAAATCTGTTCTAAAACTTTTGACTGGTAGTGTTGTTTTACCCAATTTCAAAAGTAAAGCCTTACCTTGATGTTTCCAACTTTGTCCTCAAATGATTTGAAGGTTGGAGAGTTCCTATTTAACAAAACACACATTAATCTCAGAGTTCATAGCAGAAGAAACATTACAATTAATTAGACATGAGCAAGTGGGCTTAGTAAAGTAACTGACTGATAAAAAGTTAAAAACCACAAGCATGCAAAAAAACCCAAAAACATTTATTGAGCTTTATGAGGTTATTCCATCCAGCAGTTTAAAAAAAAAAAAAAAAAAAAAAAAATTGTATATCGTTCACACGAATGACTAGTATTTGAAAATATACTATTTCTATGTACAATTAATCAGAAACGGGTTTAAGCTGAGGGGCAGTGGTTTACCCTAGTACTTTACCTCATAGCTGGCATACTTATTGAATGGCGAATGGAGTAGTTGCTACTTCGAAAGCATTAAAAGGAGAAAAAGTTGTGTGTGTTAGCAAGCAAGCAGGACAGCACGTAAAGCAGAGAGATCAAGTAGTATGTCGGAGACATTTACAGCTCAAACGTCTGATTTTAAAAATCACATTTTAGTATAGCACTGTAATCATGCATAAGCAGGTAGGAATCAAAATTAGCAGGGTTTCGGAGCTAAAACAACTTTTAAATCAATATTACATTTAAATTATAATTAAAAACAGTTATTAAAAAAAGAAATGGGCTTGGTATTACAAACAGAGCTCTTTGCATTAATTATTTGATGGCATTAATCAGTCTTACCCAAAGGAGTTAGAGAAAGGAAGAGCTCTGTAGACCAAGCAAAGGCAGCGTTTAAAAAGAAAATGGGGAAACAAAACCAATCAGGTTGGGTGTTAAGCATGATCAAAGCAACCAGGAAGAACAAATTATTAGAATTACTGTTCTAAAATAGAGGGAAGAGCGAAATGAACCACAAAAAAAAAAAAAAAAAAAAAAAAGAACAATCAAACTATTAAATAGGGTGAATATGATAGATAGATGTTAATGACATAACCAATGACTAAAAGTGGCTAATAAAATTGAGGGATGTACTTATTTGTCTGATGAATGAAGGAAGACGTTTGGATTGACAGAGCAGCAGAACTTTAACTGATAACATTGCTGAAGTTTTCGATCTGTTAAACGAAGACATTAGCTTCTCTCTGTCACACACTAGAGACTGATTTATCGAGCAGTCAGTGATTTTGATACTTATAATTGAATGTAACTACTACCAACAGGTCACGTTTAACAGAGGGAAATTCATCCCTTTATAAAACTCTTTTTTTCTGCCTTCTGTTTGTGTTAGGAGTGGTGAAGGAAGTTAAATAAATGTGTGTAAATACTGGTACAAACAGAGACAGTATATGCAGTAAAGTGAATCAAGAGCCAGGAAAACAGGTTGGGTAGAGCTTCTGTTCATCATATGGGAAGTAAAACAGCAAGTTACAGTTTAAGTGGCTCTGCTGACTGTGGCCGCACTGCATTTACACTCATTATGGCGAATAATGGCTTCATAGTGATGATGAATGACAGCAGGATATGACACAAATGTGAAGGAGTGGATCAATAACCAATAAGAGAGCAGGGAAAGAGGGAACACAGGCATGAAGGCTTTGTTCAAATTGTATACAAATCCAATTTAGCTTTCAATCCATTGTTTTGTCTGCACTCTGACTTCATCAGATTTCGATCCACATACGGATGTTGTTGGATTGGATTTTTCTTTTTTTTGGTATTCAGAATCAAAGAATTGGATTGGTTGTATTTTTTGCTGCCTGTCTAAACAAAGCCAAAGACAGAATGGATAAAATCAGAGACGTGTGATGGAGGTCCATGAAATGCCACATAAACACACACACAGACGCAGTTTAAAACAAATCAAGAGCAGTTTTAACAACAGAATTGAATCGCCAAGTTAGACAAAACACTTGGACATTAACAAGGAACCATGTGTTAGTCTTAAAGGGGTCATAGATGTGGTTTCTTGTTTTCCTTTGTCTTTGGAGGGTCCCACTTTACATTAGGTGGCATTGACTACTATGTATATACATTTGAATTAATCATTTGGTACAATGTACTTAATGTGTACATACATGTTTTTTTACATTGTACTTATATTTAAAAAAAAAACTGTAATTACATTTGCAATTAATTTCTCTAATTACCACTGTTGACCCATCCCTTACACCCTAACCCATCCTTAAACCTACCCACACCATTACACCTGTCCCTAACCTTACCCATATCCCACCTTAATAGAAGCAAAAGTGTTTTGCAATGCAATATGACCACATTAAGTACATTGTGCTTATTTTTTAATCTAAGTACATAATAGTTAAGCCACCTAATATAAAGTGGGACCCTTTGGAGTGTTACAAGCTGTTTGTGCATGGAAAAGATCTGAAAAGTTGCAAAGCTTAAAGTCTCAAAACCAAAGAGATATTTATTATAAAAGTTAAGACTCAGCCACACCTCCCTAAAACGCCTCGTTCAAACATGCCCCCACTGGAACACGTCACGGAGTAGATTAGCATTATACCGCCCATACATATAATGAAAGAAAGAAGGTGTAGCTTTTAAGTTAAGTTAAGTCCCCACTGGATGCAACAATTGGCTTGTTTATAATGGGTTTTATTGTTTCTGTCTCGTCGCTCTGAGAAACGGCATGGTAAGGGGGCATACACTTCCATCACACGCTTGAGGTATTCGGCCTATCACAATGCATCGGATAGCTGGCCAACCAGAGAACACCTTGGTTTCCATCAACGATGAGTTTCGTAAAAATCTAAAGCATTTTAGGCGGGGCAGAGAGGAGCAACAATACAATATGTGGACAATTGTTTTTTGAACCTCAAACTGTATAAACACATTGCATTACAACAAATACACAAAATAATGCTCTTTTTAGCAACATCATATGACCCCTTTAATTCATAATTACCCAAGACAAATGTTCAATTAATTAAATAAAAAACATATGCAAGTTAAAATAAAGGATGAAAATCTAAGTCACACTGTAATTTGTGACTGGAATAAGAGTACTAGAGAAACACAGGAAGAACAAGGGTGGAAATTTGACTTGTGCGTTACCTCATGTCACCCAGTTTCCTGCTGATGGCCGTGCCAACGGTGGAGAGGGCGGCGGTGGTCTTCTGTCCAGCCTGAGACAGCGTTTCCTGAGTCTTTTTATACCTGTAAGAGGAAGAGCGCAGAGAGAAGAGGATGTGGAAGAGAGAAAAATACAAAAATCATGTGAAACTCTTTAATGTCCATTAACTTCTCCACTTTGTAGTTAGTCAACATGACCACAGCCTCTATGATGACAAAAACCAGTCTGAAACCCCTGAAGTCATCAGAAATGTTAGTTGGTCATACACTACCATTAAAAAGTTTGGGGTAAGATTGTGGTTTTAAAAGAAACTGATATATTTATTCAGATATGACTAGTGCTGGGCAACGATGAATCGTGATTATTAGCATGCAATATAAACGTTTTTGGTTAAAATAATGTGTGTGTGTGTACTGTGTATATGTATTATGTAGTTATCAACACACAAACATACAGTACATATTTTGACGATATTTACATATATTTATATTATATATAAATATATTTAATATATGTAAAAAAAAATTTTTTCTTAAATATATACATGCATGTGTGTGTATTTATATATACACATAATAAATATACATTATATTATGTACACAAAAACTTTTATTTTGGATGCACTTAATCACGATTAATCATTGCTCAGCACTATATAGGACACATTGCATAAATCAAAAGTGGCAAAAAAATGTTCTGGCAAAAATATTACAAAATATTTCTCTTTTAAATAAATGCTGCTCTGTTGAACTTGTTTTAATTCATCAAGAGAATCCTGAAAGACAAAATGTACTAGGTTTGGTATAAATATGTTAAGAAGCAAAACTGTTTATACTGATTATATTTAGATATGTTTCTTGAGCAGCAAATCAGCATATTAGACTGATTTCTGAGGGATCATGTAACAATGAAGACTAGAGTAATGATGCTGAAAATTCACATTTGCCACCGGAATAAATTACCTTTTAAAATAAATTAAAATACAATTTATTACAGTTTTAAATCATAATAATATTTCATAATATTACTGTTTTTCCTGTTTTGTTTTTTTTTTTTTTTTGTTCAAATAAATGCAGCATCGGTAAGCATAAAAGACTCCAAACTTACATGGTAATGCACATCTACAGAGTAAGCACATTTGCAATTGCAATTCACACTACTTATAAATGCAATAAAGATTTTATTATCTAATAACCCAGCAACAAAATATCCACAAAGCAAAGCAAGCCGCCCTTCATGACCTTTAGAGTCCAGAAAACATCCTTGAAAACACACAAAATGAATGTAAAGAATGAAGTAACTCACACTTCAGAGCTGGCAATGTCATCCAGAGTGGCAGAAGCTGAAAGATATCTACAGTACAAACGAACAGGGTAATACATTCAAATCTCCACTCTCACAATCACACATACATTTCATTTTTAAAATGATGATTATAAAGTTATGCTTCCTCACAAACAACACAAGCGCTGCTAAACTGCACAGCCTGAAAAAAACAACCGGTTATTATTCTAAAACACACACAAACTCCTGGTGTTTAACTTGAGAAACTTGTGTGCTCAGTTAAGATGTGTGAGTATATACTGGAGCTTTCAAGCACAAAAAGTCACAGACAGCAAATCTTGAAAGTCAAAACGACATTACAAACCACCTTAGCTATTGGGAAACATGTAGCATGTTAGCGCAGAGGATATTGCAAAGTGGATTCTGATGTAATATTCATGACTACAGCAAGTGCACAAAACTGCAGAATGGTTTCAGGAAGCATTGATTGGTCTGTAAAGCTGCAGACGTGGCATTCGTTTATCTGAACTTGACAAGACTTTCCTTACACAAACATATGATCTCTCTGTGGACGTCTCTGTCTGAATGTGATTCAAACGGTGTGTAAAGAGGGAAGTGGGAGATCTCTCACACACTCGTGATAAAGCAGCCTGTCTGACAGGTTCAGCTAAACCTGCAACTACATCAGGACTGCCGCTAAAAGTCATGAGACCTGTGGAAAACCAGAGAGGACCTTAGTGGCCTAGTCTCATTACAGGGCCCGATTCATGAATAACCCTCTCACGACAGCACTGTCTAAACAGCTAAACCTGTCAGAATTACTGTAAGACAATTCAACTTAGAAAAACTAGAGTTGGTTTCTCTCACTTGACTTTTCTGATATGTTAAATCAAGCAAAATTGCAGCGGCTTCGAACAGTTTAGTATTAGCTGCTTGAGATGCTATTTTATTATAGCGATTATAAACTGTTCGAGTAATCTGGTGCACCATTAATATTTTGTAAAGGTAAATACACTACCATTCAGAAGTTTGGGGTCAGTATGATTTTTCTTCTTTTATTAAGAAAGGACATTAAATTAGGGCTGTCACTAATTATTATTTTCGTAATCGAGTAATTGGTTGATTATTCTGGTGATTAATCAAGTAATCGGATCATTTTATTTGATTTTTTTGTGATAATAAGTGAAACAATAGCCTTTAAAATTACTTAAAATACATATGTAATAGCAATGATGCAATAATAATTAGTTCAAATAAAGTATCAAAAGCAAGTAATCACGTGGTTTTAAACAAAACTGTTAAAATACATAATGTATTATAAACAATAAAGGTAAAGTACATTATGAATTTTATCAAACCAACGGCCTGACGATTGTTTTTACATTTTACAGCGCAATCTAATCTCTGTTTAAACAACTTTTAATTCAAATGTCCACCTACATTTGTCCACCTTTAATATTTGGCCATTTCTTTACGACAGAAATGCTACTTACATATTTCATTTTTTTCCATATTTTCATATTTCACATTTACATATTTCTTAAATATGTGGACATCAAAACATGTAAACTCAGAGCTAGGGTTTATACTTTTATTTTGAAATCGCAATAAACAATTAGCATATTAAGAAAGATACTGATGATTTACCTTTCAAGTCTGATGAAATGGCGTGCATTGCCTTCCCAGATGAAACCCAAACTCACAGCAATATGCAGAGATGGAGTTTGAGGCGCTCCACACTTGTAAAAGATAACAGTTGGTGTGGAGCAGCATTTACTGTGAATGGAATTATTACGTTTAATGTAAATTATGCTTTATTATGATTTTTAAATGGGTTTATTATATCATGCAGGATTCTCATCCATGGAATGCGCCACTTCCGGTATTTTGCCGGTTACTCGACACGGGCGAAGTGCAAAAAAAATATTTTTTTAAAAATTGAGCACTCAAACTGAATCAAGGAATCATGATAGCCCGACATAGAGCAATGACTTCTATTCAAAGAATCTTGAAAATATGAAAATACAGAAATATTAAGCAGCATAGCTGTTTTTAATATTAATAATATTAAGAAATGTTTTTGAGCATCAAATCAGCATATTAGAATGATTTTTGATGGTGTGACACTGAAGACTGGAGTAATGATGCTGAAAATTCAGCTTTACCATCACAGGAATAAAACAAATTTTAAAACCTACTAGAATAGAAATAAGATATTTTAAATTGTAATAACATTTTACAATATTAATCTTTTTAAAGTACATTTGATCAAATAAATGCATCTATGGTGAGCCTGGATGACGTCTTTAACATTTTTTTTTTTTAAATCTTATCGACCCCAAACTTCTAGCGAACTTTTGAATAGTAGTAATGCAGTGTATAAAGAGGTGAATTAATGTAGCGTAAAGTATTTGCAGACATAAAGCATTGCTATACAAAAGAATAATTTCAACAGGCAAGGCTGTGACCAGCTGATTATTCAAGTCATGGCATATGAACGCAGCAACTTTTAAAGAAGCATGTTCCTGATTGTTTCAGAAATTAAGGAAAACTACTTGCATGGGTGGACAAAGAGACTGTGAAGGGGAAAAAACAGAAGAGTCAAAAATATGTGAGACATGAGTCAGTGTTTTAAACACCCACTTCGACTAAAAAGCTAAAAACAAATACTTCTGGCTTTCGTCTCGTTGCAATTAAGATTCTATTTTCTTCTACATTCTTCTTTGTCCTTTAATACAATGTAAAGTTTCAGTTAGTCGAGTAGAGAATTACTGGGGCTGATAAATACATACTTTGTAGAGCATGTTAGAGTCAATGCTACAAGAGACCAGATCATAACATTTTAAAACATTTTAGTTATTTGTGTTAGGCTTTATTTGATATGGATGGTTCATTTAACACATCAAGGGGTGGAGCATTTGAACACCTGAGTCTATATTTGTGACCCTGGACCACAAAGCCAGTCTTAGGTAGTTTGGGTATATTTGTAGCAATGTATGGGTCAAAATGATCGATTTTTCTTTTATGCCAAAAATCATTAGGATATTAAGTAAAGATCATGTTCCATCAAGATAATTTGTTAATTTCCTACCATAAATATCAAAACTTAATTTTTGATTAGTAATATGAATTTCATATGGACAATTTTAAAGGCGATTTTCTCAATATTTTGATTTTTTTGCACTCTCAGATCCCAGATTTTCAAATAGTTGTATCTCGGCCAAATGTTGTCCTGTCCTAACAAAACATACACCAATAGAAAGCTTATTTATTCAGCTTGTTGATGTATAAATCTCAATTTTGGATTTCAAAAATGACCCTTATGGACTGGTTTTCTGGTCCAGAGTCACATTTAATATGCTGCATCCATTGATTTGTGATCACCAGAGTATAAAAACCCCAAGGCAGCATTAATGTCTCCTTCTGAAACAAACTGGATTCAGGTGTTCAAATTCTCCATTCTCACTGACAGGTCGAGCATAGGTGAAAGGAGGTCATGCATTCACTGCAAATACGTGCCGATGCGGTCAAACACTCACATATCACACCCTGTAACCTTCTCATTCCAATGGCCCAGCTTCTCTGACATCGCCACATAGCTAAAAAAACACAGACATGCTTATGCGCTGCAGGACGCCACATCACTAAAGCAAAATATGAAATTACTGATATCTCTGACTGACTACAAACCAATAACACCATGGTTTAAAGTACAGACACACTGAAATATTGGCTAGGCAAATTATTCTGCTGATATTTGTGACCCTGGACCACAAAACCAGTCATAAGGTAAAATTTTACAAAACTGAGATGTATACATCATATGAAAGCTCAATAAATAAGCTTTCTATTGATGTATGGTTTGTTAGGATAGGACAATATTTGTTCAAGATACATCTATTTGAAAATCTGGAATCTGAGGGTGCAAAAAAATCTAAATACTGAGAAAATCACCTTTAAAGTTCTCCAAATTAAGTTCTTAACAATGCATATTACTAATCAAAAATTACATTTTGATATATTCATAGGAGGAATTTTACAAAAAATCTTCATGCAACATGATCTTTACTTAATTTCCTAATGATTTTTGGCATAAAAGAAAAATCAATAATTTTGACCCATACCATGTATTTTTGGCTATTGCTACAAATATACCCCAGCAACTTAAGACTGGTTTTGTGCTCCAGGGTCACATTTGACCACTTTAAATCGCCAGTGGCTAATTTGAATATATTTGAGTAGATAATGTGCAAAATAAGTGCTCACATTTGTGTATAAATTTTATGGACATCTTGTTTACTTTACTGAGAGATTATAATACAACAGCTACAGTAGTAAATTTGATATCTTTCTCTCTTTAGACTGCCATAATCATATGAACACTATATTTTTTCCTCTTTTGCAAATAGACTTGTGGGATTTTCTATGGAGCAAATACTATATTTACTCTAGACTCCTATTTACCTTTAAGTTTACCCATCTATGACTTCTGTAAACCACACAAATGAGAAAAGGGTCCATTATTGGCCACTATTAAAATATTGTTATTGTCATTTGTTAAAAAAAAAAAAAAACTCCAGTTTAAGTTAGCAGGCAGATTTAATCTTTGGTTTAACATACATTTTTATATCGTTTTAAGGCAATTTAAAAAAAAAAAAAAAGAGAACATTATGCTATTATATGTTAAATATTATTGAAATTGAGATTTATACATCATCTGAAAGCTGAATAGGCTTTCCATTGATGCATGGTTTGTTAGGATATCATAGGACAATATTTGGCCGAGATACAACTATTTGAAAATCTGAATTCAAAATCAAAACATTGAGAAAATCGCCTTTAAAGTTGTCCAAATTAAGTTTTTAGCAATGCATTACTAATCAAAAATTAAGTTTTCATATATTTACTTTTTGAATGTAACAGATCAGGGTAAATGTAACTTATTTTGTCTTTTAGGAAGCATGTAACTATCTTCTGTAGCCTCTAAAGGGCAGTACTAAATACGAAAATATGATATTTAGGCAAAATAAGAAAAATCATTCTGTTCAAATGTTTTCACCACTAGTTCTTAATGCATGTTTTTTCATTCTGGAGCATCAGTAAGCATTGGAACCTTTTGTAATAGTTGCATATGAGTCCCTCAGTTGTCCTCAGTGTGAAAAGATGGATCTCTAAATCATATAGTCATTGTTGGAAAGAGTTAAAATACACAAAAATGCTGGAAAATTAAAGAATTTGTGGGACCTGAAGGATTTTTTTTTTTTTTGAAGAGCAGCAGGTAGTTTAACTGTTCAGGACAAACAAGGGACTCATGAACAACTATCACTAAACAACAAAAACAGCCACAGCTGTGGATCATTCAGATAAAAACACAGTATTAAGAATCAAGGGGATGTAAACTTTTGACTGGGGTAATTCTTATTAATTCAATATTATTTTCACTTGTGGACTATATGTTGACGTCTTTTAAAATATCTTATTCGGGTCAATACTAAATTAACAATAACATGCATTTTGTATGATCTTATTTTGGTTAAATATTTAACATTTTGCAGATTCTGAAAGGGGGTGTAAACTTTTGACCTCAACTGTAACAGGCACTTTATCCTAAACTACTGACAGGGTGATTACGCCATAACAAAAAACAAAAACACATGTTTCAGTAGGTTAACAATAGACTACCAAAATAGTAGTTAACTTCGCATCAAAGTAGTCTTGCCCTATGCAATCTCAGGCTTTTAAGGACCCAAGGTACTGACCAGGACTTGTACTG
The DNA here is from genome assembly GCF_049309525.1 of Garra rufa. NCBI lineage: Eukaryota > Metazoa > Chordata > Actinopteri > Cypriniformes > Cyprinidae > Garra > Garra rufa. Next base: position 18,136,336 of record NC_133378.1, read on the forward strand.
AAAGTCCTGTAAAATACAACACATACTCATAAAACCACCCAAGTTCTTCCACCTACAGAATCAAAAACAGTAAACATCTGTTGTTTGTCTAAAATCTTGAAAGTCACACTCAAACCAATGGCCATGAGCTCCAGCTTGGAACAAAATAATTGGTGGTGATTCATGCCTGAGTCGACTACAGTCCTCCCACAGAGCCCTTTGCAACCGGACGACCATTTTTCAACTGATAAAACAATCACACTGAAGGACTTTCAGCTGACGGCATTGATTCCCGTCTATATTATTACACAAAAAACAATGGTCATCTCCACTGCCTGAACAGGCACTCAAGAGCTTTTTCTAATGCTTTCATTTGGTAATGTACAATCCAGCAGAAAATGCAACCGGACACCTGCGACTCTTTATTTTTAGGCTGATTTCCAGCAGTATAAAGCGAGAGGAATGTGTGTGAGCTGGAAGAAAGCACATTGAAGGTGGATTAGTTAGAAAGGCTTCAGTTCTCCCGTGAATTCCTCCACTGATGGAACCAGCTACCAGCTTGCATCTGCCATCATGCAGAGTCGTCACCCATTTGCCACTTCAACAAACCCTTTAGTTCTAAATTTTGTCAGAATTACGTCAAATCACTGAGGGTCTGTGAAGGAGGTTTAGGGTTCGACTTTGCATATGGCAACCCAGAAGACTAACTGTTACCTCCTGGGTTTGAGTAAGTGGAACATGGAGAAGGAAGGCATGCTTACGCATTAGAAGTCTGGACGTCCTGCCAGCTTTTGGTGATGTTCTGTTTGAACTCGCTCAGGGGGCTCAGGCCCAATTTACGCTTCAGCTCCGCTGCATGGCGCTCTTTAGCCGACAGCACCTGCCTCAAGGTGTGGATCTCCTCTTCAACCTAATTGGATGTCATGGTTTGTTTAGAGATGTAAACAATAACTCAATAACATGAATATATGAGTATAATGAATCATTCTGAAGTAACATGTTAAAGGGGCTATATGTAACTTTCTGAAATTTAAACTCGCGACTGACACCTGTGGCCAAAAAACGGAACTGCTCTTCCTTTCTGCTCGCTCTCGTACGTACACACTTGACAAGTCATCCGCTGCAAAGAAGTCAACATTATGTTTACAGAGGTAAGAACAGTCAAATACATATATTGTTTGAGAAACTAAGTTTGTTTGCAATATATATGACTAGCGGTGGTAGCAGAGTGATCTGAAACGTTTAACATGAACGCGCTTGACGTCACATCCGCAGACAGCCTGCGAAAAATCCGACCCGACAGAAAATAGGAAAAATAGGATACAGGCTTATAGGTGCACCCACTGTGAGCTGACAAGGTGTCAGTATGCTCATCAGGAGATGTTTGAGTCATAAATGGTCAAATAAAAAGGCTATTGTTACGTTTATTTTGGGGAAAAAGTTACATATAGCCCCTTTAAATTAACAGCCCTAATCTGAAGACATGTTGGAGAAGATAAGCACATCATCGAACCCCTGGTCATGCAGTAACTGCTGGTGTTTACCTTGGTGAGCTCCAGTCTCAGTTCCTCTGCCTCCTCTTCTGTCAGACCAGGAGGGAGAGTCCCAGGACTCACAGCAGCCGCCCCTCTCTCTTCAGGCACCTCTGAGATAGAGTCAGAACCCAGGCCTTTGTGTGGAGAGTTCAGATTGATGTCTGTAAGATTGAAAGAAAATGACATTTGTTAAAAATGAACTCCATAATTTCAATGACACTAAACAGAATTGTAAAAAAATGTGATAAAATAAAATGTATTTATGCCGTTTAAATTGTTGCAGAAATTGCATTGTAACTAACAACTGTGTTAGATTTGAGGGCATGTTATGACAAAATTTACTTACATTACTTTTTTTAATACCACCTGCAACAGACTAGCAAGTAGTAATTCATGATTTATCAGTATGAATGATAACTAAAGCTTATTGGCTTTAAACTTTAAACTTTCACATGGTTTCACCCAAACACCACCAGTCAAAAGTTTTTAAACAGTACGAATTTTTATGTTTTTTTTTTAAAGAAGTCTCTTCTGCTCACCAAGCCTGCATTTGTTTGATCAAAAATAGAGCAAAAGCCAGTAATATTGTGAAATATTTTCACTATTTAAAATAACTGCTTTCCATTTGAATATATTGTAAAATGTAATTTATTCCTGTGATCAAATCTAAATTTTCAGCATCATTCTTCAGCCTTATATATATATATATATATATATATATATATATATATATATATATATATATGTGTGTGTGTGTGTGTGTGTGTGTGTGTGTGTGTGTATGTACAGTACAGACCAAAAGTTTGGGCACACCTTTGAACCAAAGTTTTCTTTATTTTCATGACTATGAAAATTGTAGATTCAGACTGAAGGCATCAGAACTATGAATTAACACATGTGGAATTATATACATAACAGAAAAGTGTGAAACAACTGAAAATATGTCATATTCTAGGTTCTTCAAAGTAGCCACCTTTTGCTTTGATTACTGCTTTGCAAACTTTTTGGCATTCTCTTGATGAGCTTCAAGAGGTAGTCACCTGAAATGGTCTTCATATCACAGGTTTGCCCTGTCAGGTTTAATAAGTGGGATTTCTTGCCTTATAAATGGGGTTGGGACCATCAGTTGTGTTGTGCAGAAGTATACATAGAATTAAATATTTATAGAATTAAATATAATTCCACATGTGTTAATTCATAGTTTTGATGCCTTCAGTGTGAATCTACAATTTTCATAGTCATGAAAATAAAGAAAACTCTTTGAATGAGAAGGTGTGTCCAAACTTTTGGTCTGTACTGTATGTATATACAGATTTTTTTTTTTTTTTTGAGAAAGTATTTATAGAAATTAATCCTTTTATTTAGCAAGGATGATTCAAATTGATCAAAAGTGATGATAAAGACAATATTACAAAAGATTTCTATTTCAGATAAATGCTGTTCTTCTGAACTTTTCATTCATTAAAGAAACCTGAAAAAAATTATACTCCGCTGTTTTCAACATAATAATAATACATTTATGGAGCATTTCAGTTTTGAAATCACAGGAATAAACTCCATTTTAAAATATATTAAAATAGAAAACAGTTATTTTAAATAATAAAAATATTTCAATATTTTACTGTTTTTGCTGTACTTTGGATCAAATAAATGCAGGCTTGGTGAGCAGAAGAGACTTCTTTAAAAAAAAAAAAGAAAAAAACATTAAAAATCTTACTGCTTAAACACTTTTGACTGTAGTGTACATATTCCAAAATAAATACATCACAAAAAGAAAAAGCCATTGTTTCATTATTTTTATGTTATTTATTATTTATCCTATCACCATGAATCACTGTTCACACAAGTGTTTTATCTAACTAAAAGCATAAATAGCATAAAGAGAAGCAGGCATTCCAATACAATGGAAATGACTGAAAATGCATTTATATCACAATAAATAACATACAGTGTACTTTTCATATATTTAAGTTTATATTTTTTCAAAGATTCATTTTACATATGTGCACAGTTCAAAGGTTTGATCAAACAGTGCTCAATTTAGGTCAGTCTGTGAAAGAGGAGTCACGTGCGTCTGAGCTATAATAATGGGACATGTCATCAGCCCCTCACTGACCCTAAACTGCCTATTTAAATAGCATCACATTATATGGCACAACAGATAAAGGACTAGTGCTGTCTTCACTAGTGTGTTTATAATAATATCCAAAATACAAGTTGAAAATCGCCACGCCATAAGCGCCCACGCCACACACCCAAAAAAGAACCATATTTCCCTATATCATCTGTGATTTCAATGTAACGTAAAATGTAATTATTGTACCGCAAACACCTGCACTCAGCCTCGATGTGTTTTTGTTATGCATTAGTAACCTGATCGCCTGCCCTGCCCTGATCTCCCCTTCACCACTACATATAGACTACGCTGGGATCCACAGATAAGGCTACAGCTAGTCTACATTACGACATAAAAGTATAAGCGGTTGTATCAATTCTCTTTATCTTGTTTGATGGCTTTGTTTTTGTTTAACGTTACCTTGATTGGCGGAATCCATGTCGTCGGTTTAGATCTTCAAAATGTTGTCTTGACAGTTGCGTAATTCAGAGGAGAAATATTTCTCTGCGAGGCGTAAATGCGTGTCTTCACTCTACTATCAAAACATCCAAAAGCGCCTGACAAGCCAACACAAGATCCCGAGCGATCAGCCAGCTCAGCTTGAAGAGCTGCCCAAGTGCGCGTTCTTTCCGGCGCCCTGAGATGACGTCTGCTGCGTCCTGAGATCAACAAAATAGCCGAGAAAAACTCTCTCATATTACAGTTAAAATTAAAGAACTGCTTACGGACTATAGAGACTCTCATATAATCTTAGGTGGTGACTTCAATGAGTGCATGGATGATGTTTTAGATCGATTTCCCCCTAGACCCTGTAATGTTGCTTTAAGAAATGACGTAATTTTATCATTGTGTTCTGATCTCTCTTTGGTTGATGCCTGGCGGTTTTACAACCAAGATTCACAAGAATATACTTGGTCTAATAAAAACCTATCCTTTAGATCGAGAATAGATTTTTTTTCTCATATCGTCTTCAATTCTTCATCTTGTTAAGGACATTTCACATTCTTTTGCTCCATTTTCAGACCATAAACAAATTTTAATAAATCTTGGGGGTTTGCAACCTATTTCTAAGATGCGGGGCTACTGGAAATTTAATAACGCCTTATTGAAGGATACTAAATTTAATGAGAGCATAATTAATCTTGCGAAAGAACTATTTTCTAATGTGCATAATGGCTATAAAGAAAGATGGGAATACTTCAAATATAAATCCAGATTTATTGCTATAAAAAGATGTAAAGAATTGAAAGCCTCGAGACTTCAAGCTGAATCTAATTTGCTTTGTCGGTTAAATGAACTGACATCGAAAGAGAATGTTTCAGAAGAAGAAAAATTAGAGTTGGATAAGATAAATTTTCAAATTAATGAACTGTATTTGGAGTTAGCCAAAGGGGCATTCATAAGATCCAGAGCCAAATGGTTAGAAGAAGGCGAAAGGAACTCTAGCTATTTCTTTGCGCTTGAAAAAAGAAATGGAAAGAGAAAATCCATTTCAGCTCTTAATATTAATGGAGCCATTTGTAAAGATCTAGATCAGATTTCTGATTACATTACAAATTTTTATAGCAACCTTTACTCTTCTAAGTTTGATGTTAATAGTTGTGATGGCTTTCTTGATAAAATACAGTGTTGTATTCCTGCTACTGATGAGGATTACAAATCATATTGTGAGTCTGAGTTAAAGTGTGAAGAAGTATGGAAGGCACTTCAGTCAATGAAAAAAGGGAAATCTCCGGGCATCGACGGCCTTTCTGTTGAATTTTACACTCAATTTTGGGATACTATAAAAAGCCCTTTAATAAAAATGTATAAAGAATGCATCATTCAAAGAGAGATGACCGCGACCATGAAACAAGGGATAATTTCTCTTATCCCTAAGGCGAATAAAGATATTCTTTCCATTGATAATTGGCGCCCCATAACACTCTTAACTGTAGATTATAAAATCCTGGCTTTGGTGTATGCCAATAGACTAAAAACAAATCTTGACTCTATAATTTCTGAAACTCAATCTGGGTTTTTAAAGGGCCGTCATATATCTAATAATATCAGATTAGTCTTGGATTTGCTTGATTATGCTGACTCTGTGCACTCAAACAGTCTTATTCTTTTCCTCGATTTTTATAAGGCCTTTGACACTATTGAACATCAGTTTCTTTTAAAATCACTAAAGTTGTTTGGATTTGGGGATGCCTTTGTTGACACCATTGCAATGTTTTATAATGGAATTAATAGTTCTGTTGTTATTAACTTTAATACCTCTAAAAGATTTGATATACTCTGTGGAGTTAGGCAGGGCTGCCCAATTTCTCCTTTTTTATTTTTATTAGTTACAGAGCTGTTATCCCTAAGTATTGTTCAAAGTCAAGAATTAAAAGGGATTTCTGTTTTAGGGAGGGAAATTAAGATTTCGCAATTGGCAGATGACACCACGTTGTTCTTAAAGGATGAATCACAAGTGTCAAAGGCTCTAGACTTGATTTATAATTTTTCTTGTGCTTCTGGTCTAAAATTGAATATTTCGAAATGTGAAATATTGCCTGTTCATGATTTGATTTATGATTCTATTAGAAGTATTCCAATTAAATCCACAGTTAAATATTTAGGCATTTATATTACCAAAAATCTTCAGGCAAGACAGCACTTGAATTTTTCATCAAGGATTGTCAAGTCAAAAAACATTCTTAATTCCTGGTTACAATGGGACCTATCATTGTATGGAAGAGTTCTATTATCCAAGGCTGAGGGTCTTTCTCATTTTGTATATCCATCCCTATCTTTATTTGTTGAGAATAAAGTGGCCAAAGAAATCAATAATATTTTCTTAAAATTTATCTGGAAAAATAAACCCCATAAATTAAAAAAGGAAGTGCTTTCCAATAGTAGAGCAGAAGGGGGTGTTGATTTTTTAGATTTTTCTGACACAATAAACATTTTTAAAATTAATTGGCTTAAAAGATGTCTAGCTAATCCTAAATCCATTTGGTATTTTATCCCCAACCATATTTTTGATAAAATTGGTAGCCTTTCCTTCATTTTAAAATGTAACTATTTACCGTCTAAGCTACCTATAGCTTTATCCAAATTTCATCAACAATGTCTCCTTGCTTGGAAGCTTTGCTATGTTCATAGTTTTTCACCCCATAGAACATTTTTATGGAATAACAGGGATATTACTTGTAGAAATAAATCATTATTTTTCCCCAGGTGGTTTCAAAATGATATTAATTGTATCCTTTGTTTGTTTGATGACTCAGGAAATATCCTCTCTTATGAGCAATTTATGACTTTACATAGTTTCCCAATTCCTCCAAAAGAATATAATAAAGTGATTAAAGCAATCTCACCTGGATTAATGCACCTTGTTAAAGGTCATTCTTTATTTAATCCTAGGAGTTCAGTTGCTACTCAGTCTACTTTGCTATTGGAGGGCATTGATCTGTTAGACAAGAAATGTAATAATAGGCATGTGCGTCAAATTTTTCAATTCAAAAGGAAAATGTCTTCTAGAGGAAAGTTCTACTGGAGGTCCTTGGTTGATGATATAGACTGGAAAAAAGCCTGGCTTTTACCTGGGAAATATTGTATTTCCAATAAGGCAAAGGAAACACATTTTAAAATTTTACATAAAATATACCTTGTTAATTCTAATGTTTCTAAATATTTAGACATTGACAGTTCATGTTCTTTTTGCAAACAAGAAGAGGAGACCTTAGTACATCTTTTTTTTGATTGTCCCTTATCCAAGCAATTTTGGTCTGATCTAGGTTCTCATATATTTGACTCTGCCAACGTTGTACACTCCTTTAGTTTAAAAGATATTATTTTTCATTATAATAATTCTAAAAATAAACCCCTGGAACATATTATAAACTTTTTTATTTTATATGGTAAATTTTTCATTCATAAACAAAAATTTTCAAATTGTTCCCCTTCTTATCCCCTTTTTAAAATTGAAATAAAATCACTTCTAAAATCTCTTCACCTGATAAAAAATAAAAAAAATACAAGATTCCTGAATTATTATAATGAGTTATTTAAAGAAAACCTGAATATGTAGAAGCTTTCCTTATATGTGTTTGTTTCAATTGCTTTGTAACATCATTGTAATTTCATGTAAATTCGTTTTTTTTTTTTTTTTTTTTTTTTTTTTTGTATCAATGTTTATTTACCTTTAATGTGTATATGTTTGTGTTTGTCATCATTTTAATTCAAATTATTGGTCATTATTTTATGGATTTGTATGTGATCCCTTGGCTTTGTTCTTTTTGTATTATCTGTTCAAGCATTAATAAAAAAAAAAAAAAAAAAAAAAAATAGCCGAGAAAAACATCATTGGCCCAGACTGTTATTTCATTTTAGGAAAAGCTAGCTGATCAGGGCTTATGAAAATCAATCATTTACAATTAACAAACTGTATACCAATGTATTAAACTGTTGTAATAAGAAAACACCCCTTTACGAAAATTAACCATGTTTTTTGGCGTAGTGATTACCTGTATAACCATAGTTTTACTATGGTGAAGCTATGGTTAGAGTTGTGAAACCAAGGTTAATTTGTGGTTACCTAACCTATAGAGTGTTTTCATGAGTTACTTAGAAAATCAAAGGTTAATACTAGGAAATCAAATCAAGTCAACAGGTAGCCTAATTATTATTAATAATTATTCATTAGTAAAGTTTTCAAGATATTATAAAAATTTGTAAAGGTCACAAATCACTCATTCTTGAGAAGTGGGACAAAACAGGGTGGAAAATTGAAAAAATAAAACTTTGTACTCAAAGGAAACTACATTTATGCATTATGTACTAAGCTACTGAGCTATGCTTTGATACAACCTCCTAACTTTTCTCTCTCTTTTTTTTTTTTTTTTTAAAAATGTGCTTTTTAACTTGGACGGTGTAATTGAAAAATTAACTTTTTCTTTAACAGCATTCTAGATGTTTTAAACATTTTAAAACACATTCTCATGTTAGTAGACAGATTACACTTTCACATGACCAACCATTCCAAATATAAAATACCATAATGAAATATCATCAAAATATTCTTCTGACGGAGGTGACCAAAACCTGAATTGTAGTCATTTTAACTTTCAAATACATAGAATCAATGAATTACTGTATTAAAACAACCACAACAAACAGTGAGTGTGTTATTGTTTATAAAGCTTTTATTCAACAGTCACATTTAAAAGGGTCATCGAATGCCCATTTTCCACAAGATCATATGATTCTTTAGGGTCTTAATGAAAAGTCTCTAATTTACTTTGGTTAAAAATTCTCAATAGTAGTGTAAAAAACACCCTTTTACCTTGTCAAAAGCAGCTCTGCAAAATATCATTTTATTGCATGGACCCTTTAAATGCAAATGAGCTCTGCCCACCCCGCCCCTCTCTGCTGAGGGATTATGAGCTGTAATGTTTACTTTAGCCGCATTTAGCCGCGTTAAACTGCATTTAGCCGCGTTTATTGGCAAAACTTGCCAACAAGCACATTATTAAGAAAGGCCATTTGCAAAGATGCATAAAAAACCCTTATACTCACTTTTGCTGTGGGTGAAGCTGCATCACGAATGACTCACACGAACATAGATGCATATGTAGTTGGGGATCGGCGCTTTCCTTTTAAAAACGAAAGTAACGTTGTCCTCTGCCTCTTAAACGGCTCAGATGTCGGGAGTAAATGACTACTGCTATGTTCATTATTACATCCAACAACAGAACACATCAATCGCTCAGTTAGAGTCTTCCTCTGTGCCTGAGTCACACAATGGCATTGTATTCGGACTGTTTTAGTTCGGTAAGAGCGGGGCTAAGGTAAGATGCTCATGTCAATCAACTGTGTTTCGTCACAATGACAAGAAGCTGAGAATGATTTATTCCCTGATTTTATTACATTTTAATTAATGTCTGACGGTGTTGACAAAAAGTGAGGACTCAACTTCGAAACCTTATTAAACTCACATGTGTCACTGAAAAACAACCTTGCTTTGATATGAGACATTAAGTGTTGCTTTTGATAAAACAAGGTATTTTTCATCATTAAAAACTTTTCTATCCATTGTATAGCATATGAATGAATAAACCCTTCTCTGTGGACACACTGTTAGATGTAGTGAGAAGACAATAAGTGTCATTGATTTTACATAATAATGATAAAATTAAACTGAAGGGAATAGTTGTGTTAAATACATTCTATTATTAATCCCCATAACATTTACAATTGAAAAAAAAAAAAAAAAAAAAAAATATATATATATATATATATATATATATATATATATATATATTTTTTTTTTTTTTTTTTTAAGACTAATAGCAGTTATAATTGCTGGACAGGTTTTGTCCCATGTCTCAAGAATGACCTAAATTTAATTAAAAGAATTTAGTTTTTTTTCTTATTATTTATTTCTTATATTACGCTCCTCAATGATGCTTCAGACTCCATAGATTATTTTTAAATTTTCCTGGAGTGAGGAAATTAATAAATAAACTGAACTAATTCTTGGCCACAATGTTGTTTTTACTTTGCATGCCTTGCCACTCTGTAACAAAAATACACTTGGGACTGGTTTCACAGACAGGCTTTAGACAAAGCCAAGATTAGGCCATAGTTCAATAAAGACAATAAAGTATTTTTTATATACGTGCCTTTGAAAAAAATGAGTAAGTGCAAGTTTCTGTCAGTTTAAACAGCTCAGACTTAAATTTTAGTATAGGACTAGGCTTAAGCCCTGTCTGTGAAACCGGGGGTCAGTTGTGTTTGTCTGACACAATCGGAAAAACAATTTATGACAATGATTTACAGTTTCGCAAAATTTTACATAATGCATTGCTCAAAGCAGTTAGACAGTTAATGCTGTCACAATGACAAAAAAGAGAAGAGATATTAAAAGAAAATAAAAGCAAATGGTTTTAATTCAAGCGATTTTTAGGATTACAAACAATTTCATCAGTTAAAAAAAAACTATTCATCTCATTCATCTCTAAAGTCAATCCAAATTGGTAGATGGGTGTTACAAATCATAGTCTTGGAGCACTCATCTAACAAATGGTGAGAACTGCCAATCACTTTAACAGCAAAAATAGTCAATGTTTTTGGGAAAGAAAAAGCAAAACCAAAGATAAGTGATGTTTAATTATTTGCACAAACACAAAGAAGACAAAAGGGAAGAGAACCCATTTCAGGCAGGAGAATTAGAAACAAATCATCTCACTGGTGACCACTGGAGGGCTTAGTCCTTCTAGTGCTCACAGCTGTGGCAGTCTGCACTCTGCAGAAAACTTAGTGGCTTTATTTCTACTGACAGGCAGGGGCGCCGCTCGCAATTTTGGGCCCTATGACAAAATATGAGGTTGGGGCCCCCCTACCACACAAAAGCAGATCTCTGGGGGCCCCTAAAAGGCGTGGGCCCTTAGAATTGTCCTAACTTACCCCCCCTTAGCGGCACCCCTGCAGACAGGATACCAATCCAGTTTATCTTAAACAGTTCCACCATTAAAACAACAACAACAAAAAACTTTTGGCTTTTTATTTGAAATAACATCTGATAATTTTTGGTACCTGGAGACTATGTCTCTTCACCTCTGCTATATAAAAATAAGGCACTGAATGTTTCCCCATATTCGCTGTAGGATGACCAGAAATCCCAGGATATAAAAGACTATAGTCACAATCTAAAAGAAAGACACAAAAGAAGCAATTACTGACATAATTTCAATAAACCTCAAATACCACAGACAATTGTATTAATATGTTTTAAGTTAGGTGTTCTTCATGCAGTGTCCTGAAAATGTTCTTGAGAACTTTGACTGAGATTGTAGATTAGGGCTGTCACTAATGAGTAATATACTAATATATAGTAATGCTATTGATAAAATCATTTCTTTACAACAGAAATGCCACAGCCACTGTAATTTATTGAATATGTGGACATCAAAACATATAAACTTAGAGTAAAGTTGTAAGCTTTTATTTTGAAATTGCGATGAACAGTTGGCATGTTTAGAAAGATATTGATGTATTCTCCTGTGTTATAAATGATTTACCTTACAAATCATAAAATGGCGCAAGTTGCGTTCCCAGATGAACGTTATGATAAACCCAAACTGACAGCTATATGCAGAGATGGAGTTTGAGATGCTCCGCACATGTAAATGATTACTGTTTGTGTGGAGCAGCATTTACTGTGAATGGAGCCGCTCTAACATGCACATGTAACCTACAAGCATGTAAATAATTAAAGTGCATATTAAATCTACATCGCATATATTTTTTTAATTGAATCGCGTTGAAAGCGTTTGTGCATTCACAATAGCATTAAGCTTTATTATGATTTTTAAATGAGTTTAATATATCATGCAGCCTTGGAAAATGGTCTAATAATGTGTTTCATGGATTCTCATCCATGGAATGCGCCACTCCTGGTATTTTGCCGGTTACTCAACAATCAAGTTTTTTTAATCAGGTTCTCGAATTGAATCTAGGAATCGTGACAGCCCTACCGTAGATGTACACGTTAGTAGATAAATGTACCTGTGTAGTGCTTAAGCCACTCTTCTCGCACACAGCCATTTTTCTGATGTCTCTATAACTGTCTGCTTGTCCACAAATGTCCTCCGTTGTGGGATTCATCATCTCAAAACCCTCTGATTTCAGATCCTGATCTGGTTCAGAGTCAGGTTCTGGGGTCAGCACTGGTTCAGGTTCAGACTCAGGTTCAGACTCAGGTTCTGACTCTGGTTCATCAGGTGCTTCCTCTACTACTTCTTCGACTGTAAAGATAGCAGCATTAATCGAAGGTGTTGTAAAAATAAATGAGAAGTTAAGCTTTTGGGTCTCTGATGCTCACTCTCCATGAAATCCAGCTGATGCAGAACTTTCTCCTCTGCATCAAAATCAAGCCTGTAGTGATCCATCCTCTGATAGTCAGGATCCAGAGTCTCCTGAGTGAAGCACTTAGATGCTTTACCAACCCTTTGGAGAAAATAAAAAATACTGTTTCTGTAATAGTTTTTAAGGGATATTTCACCCAAAAATGAAAATTCTGTCATTTATTACTTACTATGTCGTTCCAAACTAGTCTATGTGACATCAGTGGTTCAAGCTTAATATATCACAATGTAAAAAATATCCTAATGCATGAACAAAGTTCTTACGGGTTTGGAACAACATGAGGGTGACAGAATTTTCATTTTTGGATGAACTATCCCTTTATATCCCATTATTTTGATTATTTTTTTGCAAAAAGATGAGGCTTACTTTTCAATAAGATCTTGTGAGGTCTACAGAGGAGAGATAAAAATATAAATCAAAAATTGTATGACTTTGACATTCAAAATGTAAGATTACAAAAGTTAGAGTACCTGCACAAAAGAAGCCATCTCTGGGTCCTCAATGGCATTCTGGGCTGCCTGGATCAATTTTGAGTTTGTGTCTACATGCTCACTGTATGTCTGCAGTAAAGATTGGGTCCAGCCAGTCTTTTCTTCCTGCTCAGAAGTGATTTGTTCGGTCATGATCTTACGACGTTCCTCCAGAATGGCAGTTAAGCGATCAAACTTCTCAGACAAAATCTGTTTCTGGATCCTGCTGTTTTCCTGTCAAAGTGGGATTATAAGCATTATGCATGTTTTATTGCATGCATTTGTAAATGTAATTTCTTCAGAAAGATCCATACAAACCTCTATGTTCCTGTGGAGTGCTTCTAGTTCATTAACAAAGGATTGAACGCGGTCATTTGTGGAAACCAAAGAAGCAAGTCTATCACTGAGTTCAGCCTATAAGAAGTAATAATATATTTTGGTGTAAAGTGTGAAGATGTAACACAGAGGCACAAAAATTTTGAAGATCATACCTTCTGCTGCTGGTAAACATCTGGCAGAGGAACTACTTGGCAGTTTTTGTGGGCCCCAAACACCTTACAGAGAGAGCAGGAGGTCACCTGACACGTGAGGCAATAAATATTAAGCTTCTCATCTTCATGCTCTTTACAGTTGAACTCTGAAGGAGGCTTTGGTGGAGGCCTAGAGCTGGGGAAATTCAATATACAATAAATTAAAGATCAAGTGTTCAATCCTCCAATTTCCGTCTTAGTAAAAAAATGTGAATATGGGCTCAATATTCTCCTTAAAGAGATAATTCATTAATTACTCACCCTAATGTTGTTCCAAACCTTTTTAATGACAGAAAATTCTGTCATTAAATACTCATGTCGTTCCTACATTTCTGGGCCTTGAACGTGGAAGTTGTGTTGCTGTCTATGCAGGCTCTCAGATTTCATCAAAAATATCTTAAATTGTATTCTGAAGACGAACGAAGGTCTTACGCTTTTGGAATGACACGACCTTGAGTAATTAATGACAGAATTTTCATTTTTGGTTGAACTATCGCTTTAAGTATCAAATATATTTACTGTATCATTTTTTTTATTCAACATACCCCTGATCTGACTTTTCAGATTCCTGTTTGTAAACATCAATAATGTTCTCCACCAGTAAATTGCGCTGCAGTCCATAAACTCCATGACGGTCCAAGACAACCTCACGCCGACAGGAAGGGCAGCGGAAACGTCCTCCGATTCCAACCTGAAAGAGAGATGGCTGCGCATCTTACTCAGCATGCTGTTCTTCAGCTCTCAGCAGTAGTTGTGATTACAAGTAAAACCACCTGTCATAATTCAATACAGATGTCTTTTCAAGGAAGAAAAAAACGTTAATGCCTGCCATGGTTAACTAGACTGAATAACATCATCACTTAGTTAGGCTAATTGGACTTTCATGTACCTCTCTAGAGATGCACTCTTTGTACTTCTAGGGTAAGGTGATCTTACTGTGCAGTCTGATTCTGTCCATATATGTGTCTGTTTTGCTCTTTGTGTCCTGTCTTAATCAATAGAGATAGGGGCATGAAATAAATCTTGCAAACAGAGGAGCTTGAGACTGATCTCACCAGGTATCCTAAAATAGTCACACTCTAATAGCTCTCAGCTGCTGAGGCTTATGGGTCCAGTGTGAATCAGAGCACCATCATTGCCTCAATTATAATGATGTCCTAAGGCATGGCAGGAATTATTTATTTACTGAATTATTTGCTGTTTGTTTAGCAGAGATGCACAACTGGATATTCCTCAGGAATCAATTTAATATATTTATGCCACTGCTTCGTTCTTGGTCTCAGTTTGAGAGTGACCCTGCTCTCACTCTCAAACAGGTCAGAGGCCAAGTGTGTCAAGCGCGGTTAGCAGGGCTCTGCACCATTTAGAACTGAATTGAGAATTTAAGAATTTAAAGAGTTAGTTCACAACAAAATTTAAATTCTGTTATTAATTACTCATCCTCATGTCATTTCAAACCCATAAGACCTTCGTTCATCTTCAGAACACAAATTAGGATATTTCTGATGAAATCCGAGAGCTGTCTGACCCTGCATAGACACATTGCAACTGACACGGTTAAGGTCTGAAAGGTATTATGGACAATGTTGAAATAGTCCATGTGACAAAAGTAGTTCAACCATAATTTTGTAATGCTACGAGAATACTTTTTGTGTGCAAGGAAAACAAAAATAATGACTCAATTCAACAATTAAGTCCTTACCTTTCTGGACCTTAAACGTGTCAGTTGCGTTGCTGTTTATGCAGAGTCATAAAGCTCTGTTTTCAACAAAATATTTTAATTCTGAAGATGAACAAAGGTCTTACGGGTTTGAACATGACGGTGAGTGATTATTAACAGAATTTCCATTTTAGGTGAAATTCTAAGAAATTCATATGACTCTGTGAATTATGAATATAAGCTCGGCAGCCTTTTTTGAAAGTTTTATAAAAAAAAAATAAAAAAAAAGCTTTATATACTTTACAGATTTATGGACCAGAATGTTAGACTGGATTTTCTTGAATGACATTATTTGCTGAATTTCCCATCAATCCAATTCAAATGTTACAGAGATTTCCAAAAATGAAAATTCTGTCATTAATTACTCACCCTCATGTCTCCCCAAACCATTCCAAAGACTTTTGTTCACCTTCAGAACACAAATTAACATATTTTTAATGAAATCCAAAAGCTTTCTGACCCTCCATGGCCTCCCAACTGTTGAGGAAAAGACTCTTGCTGTCCAAATGCAGCCATTTGCAATATATATAGGGCCAAAGAGATTTCATCAAATATATCTTAGTTTGTGTTCTGAAGATGAACAAAGCTCTTACAGGTTTGGAATGACATGAGGGTGAGTAATAAATGACCATTTTTGGGTGAACTATACCTTTAAACCATTATACCTTTTCAACTTCCTGTAGTGCATAATTAAATTCTTAAACATTAATTACATGTAGGCCTATTCCTAAATTCAGAATTTTACCCAACCCTGGTACTTAAAGGAGCAAGGATACTCGCATTTTTTGCGTCCTTATGGATCACCTTCCCAACTTGCATATCAGCATAATGTGATTGCTGCTATATATAGCTATCCGATAATTGTGATGTGATAGCAACTGGAAACGATAAGACAAGCATGCCGATAAGAAGGTGCAGCCAGAGATGGTACATTTTTCTCCCATGTAAACTGGCCGCATGACAGATGCACAGCTTGGCTTTTAACCTTTGCCTGAGGAGGTGTAAGGGAAAACTGGTGAGGGATCAAAGTTAATTTAGGTGCAGAGGAGCAGACAAGACATAAGAGACTGTCTGTTATAAGGGACTATCCTTCATATCAATATGTCCATTGTGTGTTGTATGAGTGCTAAGCCACTGACGGCTCAAATGCATCAAATGTAGGCCATCACCTATTTTTATACCTCAGATTTCAGACTGGGGATTGAGTTTAGACATTTGCAATCTCCACCTGTTGGGTTTCCACATATTAGCATGACAGGTCACTAGAAAACGGTCTGTGTTTGTGGTAACTGTCACTGTTGCAGTTATGGCTTTAGAAATAGAAGTTAAAGGAGAACTTCACTTCCAGAACAAAAATGTACAGATAATGTACTCACCCCATTGGCATCCAAAATGTCTTTCTTTCTTCAGTTTCTTTCCTAAAGAAATTATGTTTTTTTTAAAGAAAATATTTCAGATTTTTCCATATATAGTGGACTTCTATGGTGCCCCGAGTTTGAACTTCCAAAATGCAGTTTAAATGTGGTCTTATCTACTGAATTGATCTTTTTTTTTTTCATTATTATTACAATTTATATACTTATTAACCTCAAATGCTCGTCTTGTCTTGCTCTGCCTGAACAATGTTTTTCTGGTTAGGCAGAGCAAGATAAGACAAGCATTTGAGGTTAAAAAGCATATAAATTGTAATTGGGGAAAAAAAAAATAGCCGATTGTTTTGTTAGATAAGATCCTTCTTTCTTGGCTGAGATTGTTTACAACCGCATTTGAGATCATTTGAAGCTGCGTTTAAACTGCATTTTGGAAGTTCAAACTCGGGGCACTATAGAAGTTCACTATATGGAGAAAAATCCTGAAATGTTTTCCTTAAAAAAAATAATAATAATTTCTTTACAACTGAAGAAAGAAAGACATGAACATCTTGGATGACAAGGGGTGAGTACATTATCTGTAAATTTTTGTACTGGAAGTGAACTTCTCCTTTAAGGCCCATTAAAGCCAAAAACGAAAACTGTAATGATAACTATAAACTTTAATCATTTTAATTGTATGCTAATAGGGAAATCTACACCACAACAATAATAATGACACATAGGAACGATATCAGAATGTTATTGTCCATTGGTGTGGACAGCAATATAGTTAATATTATTGAAGTGAACAGGCCTTTACTCTATGAGGAATTGTGTTTTATACATACAAGAACCTTTACATTGTTCACCATCCAACTTACCAAAAAATACAAATAACACCTCAGCACATAACACTTTGGTTTATGGAGGAAGCTGGCAGCTCATGTCATGTACAGATGAACTGTAAGTGTATCAAATGCACAGATGCTATTTTGAGAATTTATCATCTTACCGAAGACTTGAAAAAGTACTTGCAAACATGTTTCTAACATTATGTTTCTACATCCACACATAAACCATCATCATCAGTGACTTGGTACACACCTGGTATAGTTCATTGGCACATTTGCGGCAGAGGTTGTGCAGACAGGGCAGAATGACCACTGGTTTCGTGAAGACCTCCACACAGATGGGACAGATGAGTTGTTGCTCCAGCGAGCCCAAAGAGGGGTCTT
Organism: Garra rufa; assembly: GCF_049309525.1. Taxonomy (NCBI): domain Eukaryota; kingdom Metazoa; phylum Chordata; class Actinopteri; order Cypriniformes; family Cyprinidae; genus Garra; species Garra rufa. Next base: position 18,154,171 of record NC_133378.1, read on the forward strand.
TGTGGTAAGAGCGTATATCCAGTGGAAGAGACATGGTCGTGTGCCCCCGCTGACCCCACACTCACTGGAAACTATGATAGGAAAGCGAAACCACAGCTAAGGAGATGAGACGCCACTGTCTTCATGTTTTCCAGTCTCTCAAGGCAGCGCAATGGGGCCTGTATTGGTTTGAAGCTGGAAATATGTGTCTGTGTGCATGTGCGAGAGGGGGAAGGTGTCCAGTTTCTTGCTGGCTCACTGGGACACCCCCTACATTTGATCAGTCGTGCCCATATCAGGCAGCCAGTGGAATGCTGGGAAACAGAGATGATGCCTCATCTCCTGTTACTCCAATCATTCATGTCTTCAGTCTCGAAACAGCCAACAAGTCAATAATACCAGGACAGCTACAGTATTAGAGGAAAGTAAGATGTTGTTTATGAAGTAGACTTTTAACACACAAACTGTGTGCACACATGTATTTGAGTTGGCAAAATTGTAATATTTCACAGTTAGGGCTGGGTTTTGACAGAAATTTCCTGATTCGATTCGAATCAATAATTTTCTATATATGTTGGGTGAAGTACATGCCAGATTTTCTCAAGGAACAAAAAAAAAATCTCTCAACTAATGTTGTAAATATACATGAGAGTCAGTTACATTACTATAATATCTGATTTGTATACAAACGCTTAAATTACACTCACTGAAGTTTTTATAATGATGAAGTTACAATTACATAATTATATTTCTGCTCTGATTTGTTTTTTGAAAAACTTGACAGATTTATACAAACATAAATTAAACATAGTTGAGGTCAAAAGTTTACACCCCCTTTCAGAATCTGCAAAATGTTATTTTACCAAAATAAGAGGGATCATAGGGCTGGGCGATTTGGCCTAAAATCAAAATCTCGATTAATTGAACATTTTAACCCGATTACGATTATTGAACGATTATTTTATTCATTAATAAAATTATATTTAATTATATTTATATAATATTTTTTTTTTTTGCCCTCATAGTTCACTGACAAGTTTTGTACAGTAAATATGCTCACATATTACAAGTGAGAGATTTTTGAATGAAGGGTGCACACACTATCTACTATCTATGATTATTTATTGAACATCAGTGTTGAACAACTGAAATTAAAGCACACATTGCTTAAAACGAAAAGTCACATTTTTCTTAAATTAGTGAAAATAAATAACTTGCACTTTTGGAAACAAAATAAATTTATAAAATAATAATAAATATTAAAAGTAGAAAATAAGCAGTATCTCTTCTAAATAAAATTACTCTTGTATATCCTGTAAATACTTTTTACTGTATAAATACTGCTTAAGCTCTCCATCGACATGTCGGCGGAATAATGTGACGTAACGGAGCGGGGTCACGTGACTCCACATGCAGTAGTGTTTTTAAAGGGAAATTAATTGAAATAATTGACCTGGAAAAATTTGATCGATTATAGGTTCTGAATGTCGATTTCGATTACTTTTCGATTAATCGCCCAGCCCTAAGGGATCATACAAAATGCGTTATTGTTTATTTGGTACTGACCTGAATAAGATATACTTTACATAAAATATGTTTACATATAGTCTACAAGAGAAAGTAATAGTTTTTAAAAGAATTTATTTAAAATGACCCCGTTCAAAAGTTTACATCCCCTTGATTCTTAATACTGTGTTCTCACCTCATATGCAACTATTACAGAAGGTTCAAACACTCACTGATGCTCCAGAAGGAAAAAAAACATGCATTAAGGGGGTGAACACTTTTTGAATTTGAAGGTCAGGGTAAATTTAACTTATTTTGTCTTAATACATGGTTTTTCCTTCTGGAGCATCAGTGAGCATTTGAACCTTCTGTAATAGTTGCATATGAGTCCCTCAGTTGTCCTCAGTGTAAAAAGATGGATCTCAAAATCATACAGTCATTGTTGGAAAGGGTTCAAATACACAAACATGCTGGAAAACCAAAGAATTTGTGGGACCTGAAGGATTTTTCTTAAGAACATGAGGCATTTCAACTGTTCAGGACAAACAAGGGACTGATGAACAACTATCGCTAAACAAAAAAACACAGCTGTGGATCAATCAGGCAACAACACAGTATTAAGAATCAAGTGTATGTAAACTTTTGAATGGGGTAATTTTTATATATTCAACAATTATTTTCTCTTGTGGACTATATGTAAACATATTTCATGTGAAATATCCTATTCAGGTCAGTACAAAATAACATGCATTTTGTATGATCCCTTTTATTTAGGTAAAATAACATTTTGCAGTTTCTGAAAGGAGGATGTAAACTTTTGACCTCAACTGTAGAAAAACAATAACAATTATAATGAATATGTTATATGATGCATATATTTAGCCAAATTCTCCTCTAGAGTTAATTTTCTAGCTGACTAATGAGTTTATGGTCACCAAATGTGTTTTTCTGAGGTAAATGTGACGTTATGTGACATTGTTTACAAGCTGTTATATTGATGTCTTCCCGTGGTTGAAACAGATTGACAGATTACATGAGAAAGGATAAAGACTTCGGTAAGATGTACTCTTTCTTTTAACATACCTTTGAATATTTATTCATGTTTATTCATGTTGAAACTCGTATTAAAGCAGAGGAGATGAGTAGTTCATGTCTCTTGAACTGAGGCGCTACACAGCAATCTGTCACAGCATTAAAACAGTATTTATTGTTCAAACATTGCAATAAAATGGGTAGAATTTAAAAATCTGAGACTTTAATATCATAACAAACCACAAAGCTTACTGCATTCTTTAACTGAAAACAGGCTAGACTAATCAATTAAAAAAAAAAAAAAAATCTTTGCTTTGTAAAAATGAGAACAGATTAAAATCGAGAAATTTATTCACATGATCACTTTTTAGAGTATAAAAAATGAAGTGTAGCTTACATATTTATTAGAAGCTAGGCTATTTAAAAGAATAGTTGACAACAATTCAGTCATATTTACTCACCCTTATGTTGTTCCAAACTTCTTAAAATATCCCTAAGTGTGTGAAAAGCAACATTACCATTTTATTTTGCAGATCATTTCCTTTGCACAAATACACACAAACACTCACTCTTTTTTAGCTTCCTTTACATTTATTTTACAGCTGTAATTCAGACCAATTATCCATGTTACATCTCTCTGACACATTATATTCATGCTACAACAATTTCAGCTGATTTATCCAGAACGCGCAAAAGAATTCAGCTATTCTGTACAATAGTCATATTCGTTTACACATATTGAACTATGTAATTTATTAAAAACATAGGAAAATAATAAATAAAATATTGTTTCTCATCACCACCTTTACACTATTTCCTTCATTTTTAACATGATTCAGTTTAGGTGTTGCATTCACACACAACGCTCCATTAGTTTCTCTTATTTTTAGATAGGAAGCAACAGGAAGCCGGATCAGTTTTTGTTGTTGTTGTTTATGATCATGAATTAATGAATACAACAAATAAGTGGAAAGAAAAACAGATTAGTATCCATCTTACAGTGGAGCTTGTGTTGAGAAATAATATTTTGCAAATAAAAAGCGTTACACATTGTGAACAGTTCAGTCTTAGAAATGCTTAGAAACATGATCACTAATAATCTGTGTAATGATTTAGACATAAATAAAATACAAAAACTATGAGATAAACCTACAGACCTATGAAATATTCACAATGTGATTCTAAACAACTAAAACATACACATTTGGGGTAAATTACACAAGTTTACCATACATCCTGTTTCACGTGCATGTAAATGAATGTATGCACAAACAAGGACAGCTAATCCATCTTAAAGAAATGACAGATATTTAAACACAGAACATACAGTAGATGATGGGACATTGATCAAATTAAGATCTCAGTTTCAAACAGCACACACACATACACACACAGAAAAATTAAGATTTCCTACACTTAAATCTGTGTGTTTATGTTCACCCCTATCAAAAAATTTTAATAAAATAAAAATATGCATGTATTCTAAGAGATAAAAGAAAAGAGAAGATCTAAAAAGGAGGTTGCAAGTGTCAGGGTTCCCAAATTGTTTGACAAATGACTTTTCCATTCACTCATGATTAATAGACAGGATTTGTACAATAATTTTTAGGATTGTAGCTCATGAAGAACAATTTCCAGCCACTAAATATTTTAAAATGTATACAGAACAGACATTTTCAATACTTTTTCTTAATTTCCATAAATCCTAAAGGCTGGAAAGTCACAATTTTAAACTTCTGTGATATTCCCAGTTTTACAAGACTGGGAACCATGAATTGTGGATATGAGAAGATGAAATCAAGTAAGCATGAACTATTTTAGTCTGAAGAATACAGATCACAGAGTTACGCATATTTTCTGGCATAAATAACAGTATTAATACTGTTAAAGGAAACCCCAGGTATTAGGACTTGTATGGTTTAATATAACGTAAATAATGTCTCTTACTAAATGTAGTAGAAAACCCATGAAAAACTGACGTTATTTTAAAAATCCATATCGTTTTATACATATTTTAGACAATGGTGACGCACTCAAACTACAGCCGCTACCTGTTGCTATTTTTATTGCAACACTCAGAAAATAAAATACAGATATGATGCCACATTGTGCAGCTTTTGGTTGTAATTTTCAGTCGAAGGGCAACAAGAAAAGCGATTTAAGTCTTCACTGCTTTCTTACCGATAAGAAGAGGAGAAAACAATGGGAAGATGTCTGTGGACGAATACAATTTTCTAAAGACCAGCATCTTTGTTCTCTCCACTTTAGTCCTAATGTCTTTGAGGCTTTAAGTAGACCACAGCTACTGAAAGAGCTTACAAATGGCTGAGACAAACGCTAGATGCCATCCTGGCAGGATGTGAATACGCAACGCTTGTCATGACGAGTTTCTCAGCGTGAATTTCACTCGTGTTTAAACTCTTTGTGGGGGAAAATCAATGGTGCGGCTTTTGGTTTAAGCCTATGCTTGTATCCATCGCCACCTGTAAGCTCTTTCAGTAGCTGTGGTCATGGTATCAGTATTTTTTTCCCAAGATAAAAATAGTAACAGGTAGCGAGCCACCGAGTGCAACCATCTGATGTAATCGAAAAAAACAAACAAAAAAAAACACAGTCCAAAATATGTATAAAACAATGTGGGTTTTCTAAATAACTACATCTTTCATGGGTTTTCTACTACATACACTCCTAAAAATAAAGGTGCTTTAAAAGGTTCTTCACAGCGATGCCATAGAAGAACCATTTTTGGTTCCACAAAGAACCGTTCAGTCAAAGGCTCTATAAAGAACCATCTTTTTCGTACCTTTTTATAATCTGAAGAACCTTCTCCTGCCACAAAGAACCTTTTGTAAAACAGAAAGGTTCTTCAGATATTAAAGGTTCTTTATTCAACCATTTAGACAATAAAGGTTCTTCTACGGCACCTTTATTTTTAAGAGTGTATTTTAGTAAGAGACATCATTTTCGTTTTATTAAGCCAAACAAGTCTTAATACCCTTTAATGTGTATGAACTAATATTATGTTGACCTGATGATATTAAACCATGGCACTAGGAAACAAGATTAAATTATGGGTACAATGAGTTGTTTAAATACGTTTTTAAAAATGTATCACACTAAAAAGTATGCATCAATTAACAATTTTGGGTCAGTGTGAAACTAAACTAGAAACTAGTTAATGAAAATCACTAATGATGTTACTGAACTATATAGGAAGTATACTGTATGTTTTGTGCAGATAAACCCTTTCACACACAATCCTCTTGTGCTTGTTTTGAACCCAGCTGTCTGAGGATGGGCTTATGCTTTCTAAAACCACAATCCTGAGGAACGCAAACACTAACTCTTTACCTCAGCAAAGCCTTGAGAATACAGATGGAAATACAAAACGCCTGTTCAAGATTAAATATCCTGTCACAAAGGTATGTGTTTGTATGTATCTGGCAAACCCCAAACTTTTTTCCAGTGATTGATTACACACACAAACATAGACACACACACCACAACCACAGTAAGACATGTGGCTGAAATTGAGCACAGCTAAGCACTGCATGATTATATTCGACAGTAGGTGCCCACCAGATGCCATTAACATCAGAGACGGCTCACATAAACATACACAACATGACACAGCAATGTGTCCTCAACCACGTCCTCAGTGACCACATTACACTGCCTTACTGTTTAGTAAAATATATACCTATCAAACTACTGCAAACCATTTCCTATTGATGTAAAGAAACACTTTGCACCTGAAGGATTATAACTTATATAGTGTGATTTCTGCTAAATGAAAATGGCACAGAACTGTTTGTTAAAAACCAACCCAGGACAATATTTATGATGTGATGGTGAAGTTTGTGCTAGTCGGAGTCGATCAAAATGCATGGAAAGGTCAATAATAAGTTGGATAAGTTTGGGTTGTGTCTTATGCTCACTCATTTATTTGATCAAAAATACAGTAAAAACATTAATTGTGAAATATTGTTACAATTACTGTTTTCTATCCTTAATATGTTTTATAATATAATTTATTCCTGTGATGCCAAAGCCGAATTTTCAGCATAGTCTTCTGTGTCACATGATCCTTCAGAAATCATCTAATATGCTGATTTGCTGATCAAGAAACACTTTTATTATTATAAACAGGGATGCACACATGGTACTCATACGAGTACCTGGAGATTTGGTTTGGTCCTCACATTACACATCGCTTGACCCATAAAATATAACTCTTAAAAAAAAAATAATAATAATAATAGTGATAATAATATCATTGGACTTTATTTTTTTCTTAAATAAACAAAATAATAAGATGTAGTAGTAGTAGTATTATGTTTTAAAATAAAATGGGAGAACTACATAAAAAACAATTTTTTTTATAGTAAACTTAAAAATAAAATCATAATATTTACTTTATGTGAATTTTCACCATTTTCAAACCTAAATTAGCAAGCTTTTATTTTGGCGGGTTGCCGGCAAGTACGTAATGCAAGCGGTGGGCGGACGCGGATGACCTTCAGTATACACGCTCCCAATTAAAGGTGCCATAGAATGCATTGATACAATATTTTAAATTGTTCTCTGATATCTACACAAAAATTATATGGCATAGGAAAGGGCAAAAAATTCTCCAGAAATGGTTTTACAGGTCCATTTACAACCCTAGGATTTATCCCTAGAAAGAAATGGTTTGTTATTACCTTATTTGGAAGGCTCATGAATAATAATGATGAGCTCTACTCTGATTGGCTGTTTCACAGAGCGGCTCATTCAGTAGCTGCCACATGGATGAAAATATACATTTAATCTCGGAGCTCGAGACACTATTATGTGGGTCATTGAAACTGATGTTTTGAATGCACGATCATTTACTTTTATTTTTGTGATGCCTGCACTTAACATCTCCTGCCAGCCTGGGACATAACATTTATTTCCGTGATCTGCCATTTTCGCTATTGTCCTCGCTTTGTTTTTTTTCCCACAATAGCTTAGCTGCAGAACTTCTGATAATTGGCTAGGCAAATGTTGGGGGCGTGACTATTAACGATCGCGACTCTTACGTAATAGTTGGCCTATTTTTCAGTGGTCTTTTGCAAACACCAGATTTATATAAGGAGGAGGAAACGATGGTGTTTGACAACTGTTATTATTCAAATATGCCGAGGTAAATACAGTTTTCCATTCTATGGCACCTTTAAAGAGCGTTCAGTGAAATGTCACGTTTTTGCATTGTGCTTTGAAAACGGCAGCGAATAGTCTATAATTATGCTTTCAGTTCGAATAGAAACCAATATTACAGTTTGTCGATCTAAAATGGTAAATGTACATTAACAGCTGCAACCATGTCGGTACGCAAATGGGTACAATGGGTACGTGTTCACCCCTGATTATAAATGTTTGTGTTTTTAAGGACTTCTGACAAACATAAAGCTCAAAAGAACAACACTAATTTGAAATAGAAATCTTTTGTAACATTATAAATGTCTTTACTGCCACCTTTGATCAATTTAACGCATCCTTTCTAAAAAAAAAAAGAAAAAAAAGACTGACCCTAAACTTTTGAATAGTAGTGTATGTTTGACAACCTCTAGAATTATCAAATTTTTCTAAACTATAATGATAGCTGAATTCACTAAAGCATACAACAATAATTACTTGTTTCCTTTAGTTGTGGAAACTAATTCATACTTCCAATAAGATAAACAAAATTATTTTAAGTGATTATGTGTAGACAAATGCAGTGTGAACTAGTGCAAATTGCACAACAAGAGCCACCAAGATGATTGGATCATAGCAGGAAGACTGTATGGAGACTGTAAGAAAGTCCTTGTGAGTGTGTGTGTGTGTGTGTGTGTGTGTGTGTGTTTGTGTGTTGAATATAACACAGCAGTAAGTTTGAGAACAGAGGTTAAAGACAAATAAAAAACTTGCTTCTTGCCCTGTACAGTGGAGCGTTTCAGGTTTTCCAATGATACTTTAACTAACTAACCACTTATCCTCTTTCCTCCAGATCAGCCATTGCCCACCGTGACCTCTTCTGGCATGGTGGTCCCGTGTGTGTGTGTTTGTGTGTGTGTGCGAGAGAGGGAGAAAGGGAGGTTTAATAGCTGGCGTCTGTCCGGTAGCTGGTGTGGTGAGAGTCTGAGGTCAGCTGAGTGGTCTCTGTGGCAGAGGACGGCTGCATCACAATGGGGCTGCTGCCATCTGTGGAAACACACACAAGTGTCATGCTGCTTTATAATATGACCGGCTAACAGCTCAAATTGAACCCTGTTGCTAAGCATTATAGGGATGATACGTGACTGCCAGGAAGCCACTTTAAAAACTGAACAGATTTTCACCGAGTAAATAAACAATCTGAGGGCATTTCAACTGTAAGTGAAACTGGCAAACATATTAGGCAGGACTTTTATTTTATTTAATGGGATTTGATTGAAACCAATTATATTATTGACCCACCTGCACGGCCTTAGTTATGTCAGCAGAAAAGAAAGGTTTTCAGAAGCAGATAAAATGATGACATTGTGATGAAAGGTTATGAGACAGTCATTATTCCTTTACAATAACATGCACTGAACTGCGCTATGAACATTTATTTATGACCCAATGAAATAATTTGCTTAACAGTTTTATTTCCAAATGCATTTCCTATTTAAAAATAAGGTAATAGGGAAAGTAGGATATTTTGAAGGTCTTAATACAAACAAACAAAAACGTCTTAACAGCATTTAGTTAATACACCCCTCCAAACTAAAAATAAACTAATATTAAAATTCTGTCTGATACAAATAACTGATAATTATTTTCAAGTTATAATAAAAATGATTATGTCTTGTTTAAAAAAAATCATGAAGACTAGAAAGAAAAAATTAAATAAAAATAAATAAATGCATATCAAACACTAGAAACTAAACTCAGCTTTAAATGCTATGGTTTTAGGCATCACAACATTTAAATATTCATTAATTTTGATTACATTTAACACTGTTCTTGTAAGTTTTTAAAGCAACTGTGTAGTTGTAATTCGTCTAAATGTTGTTTTAATAGTTAACATTTAAAAGAAATGTACATACAGTTCAATTTTTTAACATTTAAAATGAACATTTAAAAGAAATGTACATGGGTCAAAGACGTTAAGATGTCCACATTTTACAAAATGTACAAAAGTCCATAGAAAGCACATTAAATGTAAGGAAAGTGTCTACTTTTAAGGTTTCAAATGTTTTTGCAGAATGTTTTTACATTGTCATTCAGTGTAACAATATTTATGTAAAAATTCAAACAATATGCTTATTCTGACTTGTGCACATTAAAATATATAAATTAATTAGGAAGCACATTACATTTTATTGTGTTTTAATTGAGAAAAAAGAATTACTGACAAATGGGAAAAACCTAGGATAGTGGCAAATTTTAAAAATGCAGAATTACAACTAATTAGTATTTGGGGTGAAAGTAATTCGTCATATAACACGTAATAAATTGATTTTTCTTGTAAATATGCCTGACAAGATTGTTACACTAAATTACATTTTAGTGGGTGTCTTCTGTAAATTAGGGGAAAATGTATGATATTTATTTTTTCCTCAGAAAAACTAAAATCTTTTTTATATTTTTTTGGAAAACCAACAACAATTTAAAGCAGTATTACACTTGTTGCTTTTATGCTTAATCCCTTTTATGTCTTTGACCCACTTACATTTTAAATTATTTATACTGTAATTTTACATTAATAAAGTAAAATTTATAATGTGGATTTAGTTTATATATTTTCCCTGCAGAACTGCATTCTTTTTTATTTTGGCTATTTATATGGCTAAACACTACAATAACAACAAAATACAAAACAAAATAATAATAAAATTAATTAATTAAATTAAATAAAGGGACAGTTTACTCAATAATAAGAATTCTGTCATCATTAATTCACCATCAAGTTGTTCCAAATCTGTTTGATTTTCTTTACTCTGTTGAACACACAAGAAAATAATGTGAAGAATTTAGGTAACCAAACAGTTGCTGGTCCCCACTTACTTTCATAGTATACAAAAATATCTTATTTTGTACAGAAGAAATAAAGTCATACAGGTTTGGAACAACTTGACGGTGAATAAATAATGACAGAATTTTCATTTCTGAGTGAACTATTACTTTATATCAAACATGCTATTGGTTATCATTGACAGGTAGTAGTAAGTAATTGGGACAGGTTCAATCTAGAAACCATTTTACTTGACTTCTAGGAGTTTATTACACTACATTTGGTAAGTAAACTAGCTTTTTTGTAAGTAAAAAGCTTACAGACATAGACTAATAGCCACAAAACTTCCATGTCAACATTACCATGTTTATTTGACTGTTGTGAATGAATGTGTGTCAGAGTGTCTCACCTCTCTCATCAGACTGCATCTGAGCTTCCAAGTCTTCAGGAGACACATAGAATTCTGGGTCATCTGGTCGAGGAGGATGAGGTTTACACTTCCCACAGCAGCAGTTACAACAGCAGCACAGACAACAGCAGAAATAGCAGCCTGTGGCCACACCGCAGAATATAAACAATGCCTGTCCAAAAAAAGAGGAATTCAACATTATAACCGAATGACCTAATTGGCATATTTGTGTTTGCACTCAGGGGAGCTTTGAATGTTTCTATGTTTTTGCAACGTTGAGTAATGTATCACGGACATATCTCACGAATCATTTCATAAACAAAGTGTAGAGAGAGTGTTAATAAGAGATTGATTGTGCAGTTTAGAGAGCGTTGTTGATTATAACAGCTTTGTGATATCGCAAACTAAGATGAGTGAAGCTTTTAATCATTTTAAGGAAGTTTGTAAATGAGATATTGATTTAATACAGCAGTTAAATAAACAAGAAGTTATTATTAAGTGACATACATTGTCTGACTAAAACTCTTTTCCTCGTCAAAAGTAGTCTGAAACAAATCACAACTGAGCCGCTGCGCATCTCCATTCAAACAGCGGTGTTTCGTTTATGAAGGAATCTAGTGAAATTATTCAATATCCATTCATAAAGAGAGTCACTTGTTTTATTCCTAAATGAACCAGTCGTTCAAAAGAATCAAATGAATGATGATTCAGTAATTAAATCAGTGCTTTTCCGCCACCTGCTGGCAGATCGTTTCAGTTATTTAAATCTTTAATATTTCTGTATTCAACATTTTATATTTAAAACATTAATTTCAACATGACTTAATGAATTTGACTGTAGTCATTAAACATATGAAAAAGTAAAAACAAAATTCCCCTGTAAATCACTTTAAGGAGTCAAATTTCACCTTGTAATGGGAAGGCTAATTTTTTTTTTCAGATTTTTTGATTATTGTTTAGAATGTGCTCCTGAAATTTTGACAAGTGCTCCTAACAAGTAAAGTAAGCATAGCTCAAAGTTTTTCCTCTTATAATACATTTTAAAGTGTCATTTATTCCCGTGATGTTAAAGATGAATTTCCAGCATCATTATGCCAGTCTTCAATGTCACATGATCGTTCAGAAATCATTCTGACGTCCTGATTTGCTGCTCAAGAAACGCTTCTTATTATCTAAACAGTTGTGCTGCTTAATATTTTTGTCGAAACTGTTAAAATATAAATGTTATTACTGTCACTTTGGATTAATACATCCTTTCTGAATAAAAGTATTAAAAATAAAATTAATGAATAAATAAAAATCTGTCTCCAAACTTTTGAATGGTTGTGCAGAACTATTTTATCTACTATCTTTTGTGTGTGTTTGTGTGTATGACTAACCTTGGCCCACCAGCTGGACAATACAAAGTATGTGTTAACATTCTCCTCTCCAAACTGTTCTGCCACATAGAGTCCCAGAGATCCATATTTGTCATAGATGTTGCGTTTGGTGGGGTCTGACAGAATGGCATGAGCATTGTTGATTTCTTTGAATTTCTCAGACGCTTCTGGATTGTCAGGATTTTTGTCCGGGTGGAACTTCAGAGCTAATTTTCTGCAAATCAGAAGAACAGAAATAACTGAACTTGATGTCCTGAAAATGAATACAAGCATGACCTTCGCCTGGCATCCTTGCCAATTTATTTTTAGATGTGTTAATGTTAAACAATGGCTATGATAGAAATAGACTACAAACAATGACTATGTACGTGTTGACGTGATGTTTACATTAACATCAAGGAAAAAAGATTAAAAAAAAGGGTTTAAGGGATTGTTTCCCCCCCCAAAAATTGAAATGTTTTCTGTTTAATTTAGTTGCATTTTTGTTTTTCTAAGCAAAAAATAAATACATTGTCATACATTTTTCACTAATTTACAGAAGACACCCACTAAAATGTTATTCAGTGGAACAATCTTGTCAGGCACATTTACAACAAAAATCAACTATTTGACATAATAAAAGATAAATTACTTTCACCCCAAATACTAATTAGTTCTAATTCCACATTTTTCTAAATGTGCCACTATCGCAGGTTTTGCCCATTTGTCAGTCAGATTTTTTTACTCATTTAAAACACAATAAAATTTAAGATACTCCTATATTCTTTTATATATTTTAATGTGTACAAGTCAGAATAAGCAAGTCATTTGAATTTTTACTTTGTTATTTTGTGTCACTGAATGACAATGTAACATTATTTCAACCAAATTTTGACATTCTCCAAAAACTAAAAGTAGACACTTTTACTTACATTTAATGCTTTCTATGGACATAGAATCACTTTTGTAAATTTCTTTTGACGTGGACATCAACATCATTGACCCACACTTATAACACTATACTTAATGTTTTAATACCTTGAAAAAGTGCTGAACTGCCCTCTGACCAACATAATCTCTCAATATTTGTTTCCTTTTTTGTTAAGACATAGAAACGCTAGAACGGATTTTTTTTTTCTTTTGCTATTGGAGAAAATGAGAACGCAAAAATTATGTTTGCTGCAGTTGCTATTTATCACTATAGTTCACCCGACTATGGTCGTCATTCCACTTCTGATAACTCCACGGTATGCCAACTTCCTACTATTATTTAAAAATAGCATATAAAATACTTTTTTACAAAAATATCACACCACAATAAATGTTAGCAAATTCAATCAGTCGTTTCAGTATTCATACATACAAAAATGTACATGCTGTTTACAATATGCATACTATATAGCAGCAGTTGTAAGAACAGTATGGTATAAGTTTTCAAAAGAGGAAGAAAGGAAAAAGTTCTGTCGCCCTCTAGTGGATTTAATTAGAAACGCAAATGCATAGTTCACCCAAAAAATGTAATCATTTACTCACCCTCACTTTCCAAATCTGTATGATTTACTTTCTTCTGAGAAAATTCATACAGGTTTGAAATGACATGAGGCTGAGTAAATGACAAAATTTTCATTTTTGGATAACCTTTCTCTTTAAGATATTGAAATAAAATTACAAAAAGAAATAAATAATAAATGGAAAGAACCCCCACACCTGTGCATTTTTTTCGACCGTTTTCAATGGCAATGTTGGAACAATCTTCCTACCAGTGGCGTAGCAAGTCAGCCCTGGGCCCATATGCAAAAAAAAAAAATTGTAGGGGCCCCCCAATAATGGGCTCCAACTCGGTTAACTTGTTGATTTTTCTGAAGTACATAACGTTACGTGAGTATTCACAAGCTGTTTTAGTTATGTATAAATGCTTGGAAATAATATTTAACATTTTCAAGTCCATTCATTATTTGTAGCATGTAAGTCTCGATCAGCCTATAAAATTGGTCAATTTTATCATAGAATACAAGCAATAAATGTTTTCTCTTTAATTTCTCTTTAACTATATTTACTCTTTAATATTTGCAGTACGAAATAAACATGAAAAAATATTTAAATGCATGTTGAAAAAATTAATAAAAACGGTGTCTCATAAAATCGTTTTAAAGTAGTAATTTAAAGCATTCTATAGATATATTTATCCTGTCTGTGAGGCAAATATTTGCTGAGTTTCGGATCATTTTTATGAAGCGCTCCTACTCAAGACAGAGACGGCAGAAAGCGCACGTTTGTTTTCTTTAGCTATTTTACGAAAGCATAACGTTTTGTTGATATTATGAGTGCACACAAAAGTAGACCTTTTGCAGTTCTAAATGATGTATTACTCTTACCTTTATGAGCACAAATGATGGCGTATTTTAGGTTTCCGCTATTAATAAGAAAAAAAATGCAAGTGAACGCACTGGCGCTTCCATGTACTGCAAAGCGCGCTTTAGCTTCCACTCTTCGCACAAACTATTGGATATGCGTCTAACAGTCACATTTATGTAGGTTAAATGTTTAAATTATTATTGTGAAATGCATTAAGTGTTTTATGTCTACAGATTTTATTTTAGGCAAGTCGTGTTGATTTGAGAAAGCTAAATTGTTCAAACATGCTCAACTCATTGCCGCTGGTCGCTTCACTTTAGAAAAAAAAAAAAAAAAAAAAGCTTGAATTTAACAAACAGAAAATGTTCTAAATATATATCTAAATTAATTTAATAAAGAAACAAAACAAAATCTAGCCACTTTGCCATTTAAATTTTAAAACGGAACTATATTAATAACTGCAACACGGGCTCTGTTCTGATAAGCTGTCAGACAAGGGCAGGGCTTGGGCCTGAGCGTCTTGAGCCAGGGCTGGGCCCATGCAGAATTCTATTCGTTCCCTTGTTTCAATTAAAAGCTCAATCTCGGCTTGGCGGGCCCCAAATCTGCCCGGGCCCATATGCACCTGCATACCCAGACGCTACACCCCAGCTTCCTACGTCCCTCAAAAGTGTCTTACCTGTAGGATTTCTTTATGTCTTCTGGTCCTGTGTTCTTTTCAACTCCCAAGACCACATATAGTGATTCTCCCGCCGTGGAGAGTGAACGCTGTCTCTGCTGCTCCGCCATTACTCGCACACACGTGCACACACACTCCCCTCACACCACAACCACCACCTCTGTCTGAAAGAAAAAGCAGAGAAACATATGTTTATATGTGATATATATACTCCTGCATCTGCTTTTATTCCTACACTGCTCTTTGTCTTTTTCACATAGCAGCATAATGTACAAAGAATGAAAGGATGCACATGCAAAATAAGACTTGAAATGATTTTATTATCATTATATACTATTCCTGAGACTCTAAAACCCATTACCTATACCCTTTAGTACAGAAAAAACACTGAGTACCACCATTATCACATCAGCGAGAGTCATAGGAGTCATCATTTTCCCAAATATCCCTGTTCTGAGTCAGTGCATTAACAGTGTGTACACTCATACTGAGGTCTGCAAAGAATCCACACAGCTGAAAGAAGTCACATGACTCTAGCATTCAGGGAAGAGCTGGAATAGAAGGGAGAGTTGCTGGATCCTTTTTGGGATTGGCATTCTTTTCTAATACTTGTATTAACCCTTTATGTTTTTTCACTGACAAGCCCTTAACTTAGAAACTCAAGGCTTGTCGAGAACATTTCCCACTCGTAATTATGGTTTTGTGGTGGCATCCATGTGCATTTAACTCATAAATACGATATTTCCGGCATGACTCGAATGCACCACTGTATCTGATTCAAGTAGCAAAAAGAACAATGTTGAGCTTTTCAAAATTGCAAGCTTAAATTTGATTGTCCGAGATTTTTATTGGATGAAGACAATTAAGTCTACATACAGTGCCTTGCGAAATTATTCATACCCCTTCATAATTTTTTTTTTTTTTTAATCTATTAAAATATTATATAACAAATATAAAAACTATGTACTGAGTTAAGGGTATGAATACTTATGCAATGTACTTATTTCAGTGTTTTATTTTTAATAAATTTGTCAAATTTGCAAATCTGGTTTTTGCTTTGTCATTATTATGGTGTATGGAAGGTAAATTTTACAAATTTATTAAAAATAAAACACTGAAACAAGTACATTGCATAAGTATTCATACCCTTAACTCAGTACATAGTTGAAGCACCTTCACAGCCTCAAGTCTTTTTGGGTATGATGTGACAAGCTTTGCACATCTGCATTTGGCAATTATCTGCCATTCTTTGCCTCACCTTTGCACCTCTCAAGCTCTGTCAGCTTGGATGGGGGCTGGCAGACATTTTCTAGAGTCCTAGTTGTTCCAATTGTCTTCCATTATGGATAATGCTTCTGTAAACCTTCAATGCAGCACATTTTTTTCTGAACTCTTCCCTAGATCATTGCCTTAACGCAAGTCTGTCACTGAGCTCTACAGGCAGTTATCTTGACCTCAGGACTTGTTTTTTGCTCTGATATGCATTTTCAGCTGTTAGACCTTTTCTGAGAGGTGTGTGCCTTTCTAAATCATACTCATTCAAATGAATTTGCCACAATTTAACTCCACTCGAAGTGTAGTAACATCTAGAAGCAATATGAATGCTCCTGAGCTAAATTTCAGGCGTCCCAGAAAAGGGTATGAATACTTATGCAAAGGGATCTTTTCAGTTTTTTATTTTTAATAAATTTGCACATATGTTAAAAACCTATTTTTTGCTTTGCCATTATAGAGTAGGGAGTGTAGATTGATGTGGGAAAAAAAGTAATTTAAAGTAGTTTAACATAAGGCAGCAACATAACAAAATGTGAAAAAAAATAAAGTGGTATGAATAATTTCACAAGGCACTGTAATTGCAGTGTGGCATTATTGTCAGGACAATTAAGCACATTTTTCCTTCATTAAAAGTTTATTAAGCTTACTTCATGCAGACAGATAAACTGGCTCAGCCAGAGTATTAGAGTAGCTATGTGATATGTTATCAGGTATGTGTTCAAGTGAAAACACGCAGGGAGACAATGACTTTCAAACAGGGAGGATAAGAAGTTACATCCTCAGTATGAATCAAAGACAATTAACCCATTAACCCAGAGTAATTCAGGTTAAGACAACGCCAAACAAAATGGCTGCCAGGAGAGGACACATTCCACTGTCACAACACAAAGCCAATAAATCACTAATTTGCAAAAAGCACTTGTGACGACTGTTTAAATGAATACAAACACCACTTTTCCTCATCTGAGGAGCTTTCTGCGCTGTGCTCTGAGACAGTTTCGCCTTCTTTCCAGGCTAATCGTGCAGCTTGTTAGCGAGTATTAGCAGATTAGTATTAGCGGAGCATCTGAATAAGTGAAGGGTTATTTCTGTCCCTTCTCAAACCTGGTGTGCTTCTTCAACTGGGACACTCCCATAATTCCTCCAGGTGTGATTCACTAATAGTGTGTTTGAGTGATTTTGCTGGGCCTCTGACGTTACCTCAGAATCGTCTTTGATGATTTGTGTCAAAACTAATTCAACATGCTTAGATGCTTGTGGTGCTTTCTAATAGTATTTACTTTTGCTCATGCCTAGGATTTTCAAATCTTTAATTATTCTTAATAATAAAGATAATTATCTCATATCTAAAAGTAATTAAATGCATGATACCTCAAATCCTGTGGCTTAATGAGAGCTATTATTTTGTTAGGCAACTGAAAATTAAGGAGTTAGTTCATTCAAAAATAAAAATTCTGTCATTAATTACTCACTCTCATGTCATTCCAAACCAGTAAGAGCTTTGTTCATCTTCAGAACACAAATTACAATATTTTTGATGAAATCCAAGAGATTTCTGACTCTTCAAAGACAGTAAGGGTCCTACCATGTTCAAGGCCCAGAAAGGTAGTGAGGACATCGATAAAGTAGTCCATGTGACATCAGTGGTTCAATCGTCATTTTATGACGCTACAAGAAAACTTTTTGTGCTAAAAAATAAAAATCAAAATAACTAGTATCACGATGTATGTGCTCGCTTTTCTCGCATGGTTTACATTTAGAGTAAAGTGCGCGCATGCATCGTGATACTCTCCAAAATAGCGCTAGACTGACGCACAGGAGAAGAATTGCTGAATACATTTATTTTTGGCTTTTTTTGCCACAACAAGTTTCTTGTAGCTTCATAAAATTAGGATTAACCCACTGATGTCTTATGGACTATTTAGTTGTTGTTCTTGGTATCTTTCTGTCCCTTCAATATGGTAGGACCTTTGCTGTCTATGGAGGGTCAGAGAGCTGTCAGATTTATCAAAAATGTCTTAATTTGTGTTCCGAAGACGAGTCTTATGGGTTTGGAACAACATTAGGGTAACTATTGACATTATACATTTTTATTTTTGGGTGAACTAACCCATTAAGCTTTTTGTTTTGGCAATAGATTTTTGGTAAAATATAAGCAAAAAATAATAATAATAATAAAGACATAAACTACCAAATAAAATAAATAAATAAATAAATAAATAAATAAAATACACACCCTAAAAGAAATGACCAGAGTCTAGGGACCACAATATCATAATATGCGTCTTAAATCGCATACTGTCAGAGTATGTACTGGATTTGATGAATTTCTTGTGAATGTCTCTTATGTTCACCAACAATACAGTAAAAAAAGGTATGAAAATAGTTTAATAACAATATTTAAATTTTAAATCTATTCCTGTGACGAAAAGCTGAATGTTCTGCATCATTACTCCATTCTTCAGTGTCACATGATCCTTCAGAAATCATTCTAATATGCTGATTTGCTGTTCAAGAAACATTTATTAATATTATCAATGCAGAAACAGTTTTGCTGCTTAATATTTTTGCTGAAACCCTGATATATTTTAGTCAGGATTAGTTGATAAATACAAAAGCATTCATTTTAAACAGAAATCTTATAGAACATTTGATAATGTCTTTACTGTCACTTTTGATCAATTTAATGCATCCTTGTTGAATAAAACTATTACTTTTTTTAAACTAATACAATTCCAGCAACATCCGAGTACTTTATAGTCTCTTTTGACTTTGAACATAGCAACCCTCAGAAACCACATCACAACGTGCTAAAAACTACTCTTAGCAACCGCATATCAACGCCCCGGCAAACTCCCACTACACTTCACTAGCACCATGACAGTACTTTTTACACAGAGAAACACCACCTACATTTACTGCAGCAAACGAAAAATCTATGTTCTAATTTTAATTTTTACTACAAAGTTGTTTTTTTAAGTAATGTGTCAGCAATAATTGTGTGTTCCTAGGCTGCTAGCAGATGGACTTCCTGCTTCAGATTTTCATTAAATGTGATTACTTATAGAATTTTCATCAGGAGCTGGGCTCTGCAATGCAGCCTTATACCAAAACACAACATCCATCTCTCTTCCTCTCTCTCACACACTCCCTCCCCTCTCCTGTCTCTGCACCACCATATGGTCTGACTAAATCTTTAGTGGCCATCTCAGCCTGACGGCTGCCAAAGTCTCCACAGCTTAATGAACATCGCTGTCCGGGTCTTTCCTGTATAGGTTGATCCATCATATCAAGTTCTCTCTGTCTGGTCCTTCTGTTTGTTCTCTAACATCCTCCCACGTCACTCTGTTTGCATCCTCTTTTCACTGTCTATCTGAGCAGGTGAAGTGATGTGTTCTTGTATTATGTGCTGCTGGTTTTAAAAGGTCTGTTTGTAGAGGGATGCAATAGCAGGAGCAAGCGGGGCATGTTTGATGAGAGTCTGTTCACAATGAACAAATACACACACACACACACACACACACACACACACACACACACACACACACACACACACACACACGCAGTAATGTGTCGACATGCCTAAAACCACAGTTATTATTGTCACCCAAAACTAAAGCTAAAATTAAAACCATGCATTACTTGAAATAATAAAAAAAAAAATTTAAATAGAGGTCGACTGTTGGTGCCGATATTAAACATTTTTATGGTACTGGTCATTTTCTAAACCGATTCGCCGATAAAATAATTTAAAAGCATTTAATGAAAGTTTTTATCAGAGCCCTGGTTATTTTTAATTTTGATATGAATTTAAATTTTTACACCAGACAAATATATTGGTTCAAAATATCAGTTATCTTGATCTATTATAATTGGTATCGGTTGACCCCTAAAAACATAAACTCCTTTTTTTCAGCTGGTTGCAACATTTCTCATTTTCATTTAGTTTAAATGAAAAGTTTAAGTTGAAATACCTAAATAACTAAAACTAAATTTACTAAAACTTAATAAAAACTAAATATATAACACACATCAAAATTTTAATGAAAACAGAAGATATATAAAATAAAAAAAGTTCATAATGTAAAAAAAAAAAAACTATAATAATATCAATGACATTAAAGCAACACCTAAAACTTTTAATTAATTATTGACCCCAAAAATGAGGAGCTTCAATAAGTTACATTAAAAAATTAAGCCTTTTTTGATTTAGGCAATTTAATTAATATTTAAATTCCATAAAATTGAACTAAATAACTGTATTTTAATGAAAATGAATGGAGAAAAAAAAGATCTGAAACATCTATCAAAACAACATAAGGAGCAAACAGGTGGTGTTCAAAATCCAGAGGGACAGGCGTAAAAGATCTCAAAAAACAAGAATAGATAGAGACCAAACAGTTGAGGAGTAGATGTGATGAACGAACAGCTGAGTACACTAAGGTGACATTTTGTTGATAACAAAAACGTTCTTGACAGTTGTCTAATATCACATATGAAGGAACCAAGATCCACAACTTTTACAGTCCAGGATCACACTCACTAGTGTTCATAATTTTATGTCATTGTTGACTTGTCATTGTTCTTCTTTCTGTCAGTCCACTAAACCCCAAAGACACTAATATGTTATGCATTGTATTAGACGAACGCACAGAGTAGCATTATAACAGAACTTTCAACACACTCAAATGTATCTAGTATGATAAAACAGCGCTACCTTTTTACATACGCATGACCGGAAAAAGTGGAAGCAGTCAACTGTGGCAATAATAAAAGTTTTGCCGTGTATCGCAATCATTCCAGGGTCCTTGTTTCGCTTCCATTACTTTCAGACCCACCCTGCTTCATACTACAGTGACCTTAATAAGTCTTTAATACATTTGCTCATCCATGAACATGATTTCTGCCCAAGTCCCGATGGATTGCATCGGCTTTGGGGATGAAGACAACAACTCCCAATCACGGTGTCATCAAACTACACCTTTGTTTGTTTTGAATATGAACCCTCTAGCGGCGAAAACATACCCTGGTGAAAAAAAACAGCTAAAACCAGCCTAGGCTGGTTGGCTGGTTTTAGCTGGTCAACCAGCCTGGTTTTAGCTGGTCATAGCTGGAAGGCAGGCAGGTTTTAGAGGGGTTTTGTCCACTTTTCCAGCCTGGCCAGGCTGGTCTTAGCTGGTCAGGCTGGGAAACCACCAGCTAAAACCAGCCTGGGAGACAAGCTAAAACCAGCCACTTCCAGCTTAAACCAGCTAAGACCAGCCAACCAGCCTAGGCTGGTATTAGCTGTTTTTTTCAGCAGGGTACATATTGTGCCTTTAACATCTGCCGACTAATTCTGTTATTAATGGTTGCCAGTCAAGTTACTTTGATTCCTACAAAAATATCTCATTTGCTTAAATCAAATTTAGTTATGATGGCAATGCCATTAAAATATATCTGAAGGAGGAGATACTGGAGACTTAAGACAACTGGTACATCATGACCACTAAAAAAAAAAAAAAAAAAACACAACACTGAAATTTGTTAATGGGCTAATAATGTCAAAAAGAGAAGTGCCAGTCAGTGACAAAGAGTGGGAATATGAGTGTAAATCCTGAGAAACTGTGGAGACAAATATTTTCAGAGACCTAAATTTTAGGCTCTGCTGTACTTATTTTTCAGATGACTTGAAATATAGTGCATAAACTGTATGGACCCTTTTTGATAGTTCATGGTGTTTTTTGCCCTCTTTTAGAACTTGACAGCTATGTACAGAAAAATCAAAGTGAAGATTCTTTGTGTCATTTAATTTTCTTCAAAATGCACAGCATATAGGTTTTTAAAGACACAAGGTGATGTGACATACATCTTTGATTTGTTTAAGACAGGGTTTACCAAAATTGCGTTTGTAAGTTGATAAAAAGCTAATAATTCATGTTGGTACCGCTAACCTAGTGGGCATTGCACCATCATATAACGTTGTTGCATTATGGCCGTCCCGAGTTCAAATCCCAGCTTGTGGACCTTTCCAGATTTGGGTCCCCTCTCTGTCTCCCACTTTAAAAAGGGGAAAAATAAATCCACTTACTAAAAAATATTAAATCTTTTATTTGTTTACCTGCATGTCATGTGATCATTAACTGTCATCAGATAACCACAAACATGCAAACATGTTGTTTAATTATTGAATTACTAATTTAAAATCTCTGAGGGTTTTTAGTTAAATAATTTAGGTAAACAGAGTTAGAAAAGAAAAGGTGATTGAGTGTGTTTTTTACTGTGACAGCTTACAGTGACCTACATTAAATATGTGTGCCATGTGAGGTGTGAATTTTCAGGGCAGGAACATCACTCCAATGTAATCTTTATCTAAACTGAATTATTTCAGAGTGACACACATTACTGAATGCACATTTAAATCAAGTGTGATATATTGAAAAATTGTTAATGTATTATATTCTACCACAGTTAGATAAACACAACCCATTTGCCAGGATTAAAACAATCTCTTGAACATGCAGTAAGAATGACTTCTTAAAGGGGTCATGAACTGAGAAATCAAAATCCTCTTCATCTTTTGACATACAAGAGGTCATTGTACTATAAAAACACTGAGTTTCACAACTCAGAACTTTCCCATAAGTCTAAAACCAGCTTATATTCAAACCAATCGGCCAATACGACAGGTTGTGAAATGTGCTACTTTATGACATAAAACTGTGGATAAACAGAAGATCAACACCTGCTTCTACATAACCACCTGTTTAGCTCCGCCCATCAATTCACACATATAGTGTAAATACCAAAGGATGAATGCAGGAACATAAACAACAAAGATGCCTCCGAAGGAAGACAACAAGACTCTGTATAGTGGCAAGTTGTGGAAAACACAGTTTTTCCACTTAATTTTACCACAGATTTGTTTACAAACAAGGCACAATTCGACAGAGATTTTCAGAAAGATTGAAATGTGTGCCGACTATATTGTATCCATCAGTAATGTCGCAACACACAAGTGTGAGTAACTGTTTTTATTACATGGTCAGTATTGGTTTGTCTGTTATTACAGAACGCTTGATAAATACAGAGTATTTATGTGTTTTTAGCCTAGCAGTATTCATCCATGAAGGATGTAGGCTGTCAAACATGTACAACTGTTATCCAATCATAGCAGTGGGCATTTACTTCCGAGTTTACAAACCGCCATTCAAACAAAGCGTTTGATGAAGGTGGTCAAAACAGGACAGAAAATAGGCAATTACTTCTAAATTACGATGTTTTTTGTTGTACAAAGTGGGCCTCAGAGAACAGTACAAACTAATACAAAAGGCAGTTCATGACCCCTTTAACATTTGTTAGCCAATAGATCATTACATTTATATGTAATCTTTATTATGGTCATTTAAAGAGCAGTTACAGTGTTAGTAGTATCCAGTGTGACCATGCCATGTGTCATTCAAGTCAAAGAGTGTCTAATAAACTAGTGAAGTCTCATTCTGGCAGTTAAACACATGGAACTGTCAGTGCGTTTGTGTTAAATATAGTGTCACACTGCACTGCCCCATATATCAGGTTGAGTAGGAATTGGATGAGGTTGTTGTGTGGTGGTTTTCCCATCAAAGATCTCCCTAGTCCTGGCAACCAACGCAGGGCCATATCTCACAAAATAGTAAAATGTCACAAAGAGAGCCAAACTGGCAATATCAAAAAGCCTTTAACTAGCATCTATCTCATTTATCAAAATATTTATTGAGGGAACAAGTATGGTCCTTATCAATCATTAAAGGGATAGTTCACCTAAAAATGAAAATTCTGTCATTAATTACTCATCCTCTTGTTGTTCCAAATCTGTATAATCTTCAAAACACAAATTGATATATTTAATGATG
The DNA here is from genome assembly GCF_049309525.1 of Garra rufa. Taxonomy (NCBI): domain Eukaryota; kingdom Metazoa; phylum Chordata; class Actinopteri; order Cypriniformes; family Cyprinidae; genus Garra; species Garra rufa. The sequence continues at coordinate 18,178,619 of NC_133378.1, forward strand.
AAACCCAAGAGCTTTCTGACCCTTGTCATGGTACTGTGGTGAACATGTGTTGAAGACAGACACGGAAGATATTATTTTTGTTTTCTTTGGGCAAAAAATGTATCATCAATCATAGCTTCATACGATTACGGTTGAACTACTGATGTCACATGGACTATTTTATCAATGTCCTTACTACCTTTCTAGGCCTTGAATGTGTCGGTTGCATTGCTGTCTACGCAGGGTCAGAACGCTCTCGGATTTTATCAAAAATATCCTAATTTGTGTTCTGAAGATGAACAAGGTCTTACGGCTTTGAAACGACATGAGGCTGAGTAATTAATGACAGAATTTCCATTTTTGGTGAACTATCTCTTTAACTTTTGATTCTTGCTTTCTGTTTTACCCAGGTACTGTTGTGTATCAAGTATGGGCGGCCCAAATAAAGCCACAAAAATGCCTTGACTGACTACAAGTCAGGACCATCATTTGTAAGGAGGGTAAACTGTATCCTTCATGTTACTATGACTTGATTCTTGTGACCATTCCATAGGTTTCCGATGAATGGGTGTAACTGAAACTGTCAACTCATCAGATGAGTTAACAACTAACCTTTTAAACATCACTGTTATGTCACATCCAAATCATTGATGCACTTCTGTGCCTGTGACCTTCATTAGAATAGCACAGTGTTTACCAAAGATTTTAAAACTAATGTTCCAGAGGAACAGTGACTATTAAAATAATAACTAAATAACAGATGTAATATCAAAATATACACTACTTTTACACTAAATTGTAAAAGTAAATAATAATGCTTTTATTCAGCAAAGATGCATTAAGATGCATTAAATTTATCAAAAGTGACATTAAAGACATTCATAATGTTACAAAAGACTTAATAAATGTCTTTTGAACATTCAATTAATCAACATTTATAAAAATCTTGATAAATGTTTCTTGAACACGAAAATAGCATATTAGAATGATTTGGAAAAGTTAAAGATCTTTTACTTACATTTCACATATTAATCTAACCCTTATTCTTTTGAATAATAGTCTACATTTTTTGACAGTACTATATTACCCCTGACAACACAGAGCTAGCCTGTGTTTACTGGAATACAGACTAATCAAAAACCTTAACGAATCCTTGCACAACTTCCAAAGAAAGTGCAGTTAATTAGCTAATGGAGTGCAAAGGTGCTTTCAGCTGGTTTTCTGAATGAGATGGACCACTCAGAGTTATGCAGCAATTTAGAAACATGTGTAGGAAAAACGGATAACCAACCCACAGTGGTATTCAAAGCAAAGATTTGGCAGATAAAATACATGCTAATGACAACAGAAGAATTGCAGAAGAACTGCACAAAGGTGAAAAAAGAAGGAAAACTGGACTGATGGAAGCAGATACTCAAACAACTAGAAGAAAACACAGCAAGCAAGATATTTCATTAAACGCTGTAGTGTTAATTCACCAAAAAATTTAAATTCTGTCATCATTTACTCATTATCTTGTTCCAAACCCATATGACTTTCTTCTGTGGTACTTGAAGAGGGTAAATTGTTTACATTTTATAACAAAGCCGTAAATCACTGACAAGCCACGCCAAATCGCGCTGAAAATCGAATTCGATTTTGAGCGCGATTTGGCTGTGGCTAGTCAGTGATTTACGGCGGGGTGTTTGAATTGCCGCTCCAGCTGAACGCATGTGATGGGGATTTACTACTAATCAAAGTACCGGCTTCATTGACTAAATGCGCCTCACAACATCGTTCGATTAATCGTTGCAGCCCTAGTATTTTGTGTAAGGTTTGTTTTTGAAAGTCTTAAATGAACCTCTTAATTTTCATTGATGACTGCAGTTATTAGGAGGTTATGAAAGTCATAATTATGATTTCAGGTGGTCTTAAATGTGGGGACTGAAAGACAAGAATTGCGATGAAACTTCAAAAAGCTATCCATTGAATAAATATGAGCCATAGACTGTAAAAAAGATGGACAATGCGTTTCCGCTTCTTTCCACTATAGAAAAGTGAAGCCAAAACAGCTCAATATGGCCGCTACCATCTTGGGGGAAGTTACGTCATTTGGAGCCAGAGCATGCGCAGTAGAGGTTCGTTTGGAGCCAGAGCATGCGCAGTAGTGTCGTGAGGCGGAGCCGCGGTGTCAAAGTCCCGCCCAAACTCTCGCAGACCCAATCGCACGATCACAATCATGACACCACACCCCATTTTTATAGCATCAAATAACTACTTAAAAGCAAACTTTTTAGAAAAACGAACACCTGAGCATGAATCAGCATTATAAGAACTACCTCACACGATGGAAATCACCTTTGTAAAAAAAATTATTTGCCGTGTAATTCGATTATTTAGTTTGGCTCACGTCCCATTAGATTACATGGGGAGGGCGGGGTTTATGACCTATACTGCAGCCAGCCACCGGGGGGCGATCGAAAACTTTTGGCTTCACTTTTCAGGACACCTACGGCACGCTTGATATGAGCGCTGCACGTTTCAAAACCATTTGTTGCGCTGCTTTGTGTACTACCATTCTGACAGCGCCTCCTGCTGGAAGAGAAACGCATAGAGTTGTAAATGTGAACTCATGGATCCACAAGATAATGTGTTATAAAATGTAAACAATTTAAACAAAGGCAGTAAAATATATGTATATGTTATTTAAGTAATATAATAATTGATTGATAATAATTGTTTAAATTGATATAATTGATTTATTCTTTGAAACTTTAATATTAATTTATGCAATTGCAATGCCTTGATCATGTAAGATTTAGTACACAGTCATAGCCATAAATGCAATGGTACTAATAATTGGCATAATTCTTTCGGTTTTCGGTTTCGGCCAAGAATTTTCATTTCGGTGCATCACTACATCATATGTAAATGTGGTCAGGCTAAAGTAGTAGCCGCAGGAGGCAACACAAGCAATTTGCTTCACCACCTCCGCCACAAACATGTCCTGGAATATGAAGAATGCACAATAAAGTGTTGTGTATTTTGACTGCAAGTCATGAATTCTGATTTCTTCACCTCATTACAATTATGAGTGCCTCTGTCACTTCTTTGTGAACAGCAGCATTTTGTGAGACCAATCAAACCTGGGTTAATACTAGTCCGGTCAATGTAAGCCAATATACTGCAGTAATTATTCTCTAATTTATTAGGAAATGTGGTTAACACCTAGTCATGCATGGAAAAAAAAAACAAACACCGTCATATACCGTGATACCGTATAATTTTGAAAAAATACTGTGATATAAATTTTTGGTCATACCGTCCAGCTCTAAGTGAAATCCTACTTCGAACTACTTCGAACGAATCGTTTCGAAATCATTGCAAAATGATTCTAATATTAAATGTATATTCAAAAAATTACAATGTTTTCTGACTTTAGACGCATTTAAACTTGTTTTAGGGGACTCCAACACAATATTAGGAACTTTAAAACACCATATGACCTGCTCTTTAAAATAAAATGCTTTGAAGATTGACAGTTACAAAGCAGTTTTGGTCACCATTGACCTCCATTGTAAAAAACAAAACAAAAAAGAAAACCTCACTAGCACATTGAGTAAATGATGGCAGAATTATCATTCTTGGGTGAACTATCCCTTTAAATCTCTCAATACAATTCTATATTGCAAAATCGCTTCTTTATCAAATTTACAATCAAGAAAACGTATAGCAGTTGATGCACATTATGTTGAGCTCCAGAAGAAAGAGAAAGTAGTTAGGGGTTATAGGTTATGAGTCACAATGCAGAACTCATGTGACCACACACAGATATATAAAATTAGCAATGACAAAAAAGCATGTAGTATATAACATAGCAGTATTTTCAAGCTATGATTACTTACTGCTTTCCCTGTTAAACCTACTAGAATATGTTTATATGAGTAGATAATAACAACTCAAAGACTTGATGGCAATACCTTTCACTTCTCTATCTGTTACAATACTCTCAATGAGAATTAGCAAGCAGGCCATTGTTTGAGATTGAGCAGCAACGCAAATCTAACGAATAACCGCAAATACTGATGACATCCTGGTGGGAAGAGTTTCAATACTGATGGAGGCCAAACGGTACCGTGTTGACTGACGGGTTGGAGATTTAGAGGCTTTAATCTCCCTGTTGTGCCCTCAGCATCCATATTGGTTTGCTTGTTAAAGGAATAGTTCACTAAAACACATAGATATCATATCATAGTTTACTTGTTTTAAATCCGTACCACTTCCGAAACAAAAACGGAGATTCAGGATGACGGCCGCAGTCACCGTTCACTTTAAATTAAAGGAAAAATAAAATGCAGCGACAGTGAACGGTGACTGAATTTGTCAGTCTTTAACATTTCGTTTTGTGCGCCAGGAAGAAAGTCAGTCGTGCGGTTATCAAACCACATGAGTGTGAGAAATGACACTTTTTTGCTAATGGTGAACTATCCCTTTAACGCTGCTTCACCGGTCAGCACCGGGCTGCGTTAAGCTTTCTCGCTCAAAAACCTACTATAACACAGTACTAATCCATGAGCAAGGGCAGCATGCATGTGTAGCAGGATTGAGGCGCACAGATAGGATTTTCCTCTGGCTGCGTTTTCATTTCTTACCGTCTGGGAAAGAAACGTAGGTAGAAGTGCAGTTCGTCAGTTCTTCGAAATTGTTTCCTATATCTATAAACGGCCTTCAAACGGGTAAATCAACCTGCGGGACTCAGATACGGCGTCTAGCCTTATGATCGTTAGCAGCGTCTCTGCTCAATGGGAGTCGTGCGGTGACGTCACGGTCAAGCTAGAAAGGAAAATGGGCGGAAACAAAAGAGGGAAGCCGTTTGCATGAGGAAATGACCAAATAAAACGGACACATTTCAGAACATAAAGCTGACTTATTATAAAGTTGACAATAAAGATTGTGATTTCCTTATAAATGGTAAAAATGCATTTGATAAAAAAATGTACTAACAATGACATAAAACAAGTCTTTAATGATAAAAAGTAATTCCAAGAATAAAATTTTATTGGAATGCTAAGAATCCTAGGGATGTTAGTTGGAGAAAAGCTTGGCTTTTGTGTTTTAAACAAGGTAAGAGAAATTCACCTGAAGATTTTACACAAAGTGCACTACCGTTCAAAAGTTTGGGGTCAGTACATTTTTATTGTTTCTTTTTTTTTTTAAAGAAATTAATACTTGTATTCACCAAGGATGTATTAAATTAATAATTAAAAGTTTATTAAAAGTTAATAATAAATAATTTACATTCTTATACAATATTTATATTTTGAATAAACACTGTACTTTTTAAACTTGTTATTCATGAAAGAATCCTGAAAAAAAAAAAATCACAGGTTCCAAAAAAAAAATTTGGCAGCACAACTGTTGACATTATCCAACATTGATCATTCTAATAATAAATCAGCATATTAGAATAATTTCTGAAGGATCATGTGACACTTAAGACTGGAGTAACAGCTAATAAAAATTCAGCTTTTCATCACAGGAATAAATTCTATTTTAAAGTATGTTAAAAACAAACAAACATTATTTTATATTGTAAAAACATTTTGCAATATTACAGTTTTTTTTCTGTATTTTTAATCAAATAAATGCAGCCTTGATGAGCATAAGAGACTTCTTTAAAGACTATTACAAGTCTTACTGACCCCAAACTTTTGAACGGTAGTGTATATCCAACTAATATGTTGCTCTCTAACTTTATAGATATTGGAAAAGAATGTTCCTTATGTAACAGTTGTGAGGAGTCTTTATGTCATCTGTTTGTTGATTGCCAAAGTGTAAAATCATTTTTGGAAAGGTTGTTTTTCTGATTTTTCGCTTAAATTTAATCTAATGATAACACTGCATATGAAGGAAATTATTTGTTACTTTTTTACATATCTTATTATGTTTAAAACATTAAGGTTGTGTTGTCATTTCAAAGATAACAATGTGTATCAAACAAATTGTCACCTGCAAACAAATGATGCTAACTGTTGTTATGTTCCACTAATATCTGAAAACAAATGTGTGTAGATACTTTGTATTCCATTTTAAAACGCAGATCTGTTGCTTTATAATTTAAAACCTAACAAACTAACCAAAATGTTTTTTTAAATCTAATTTAACAACATTACATGTGGCTTAAGAGTCCAAATACCTCTTTGCCCCACCTTTAAGTTGTGCACTGTTGGACTTTTATTTTGTAAACTGGTTGTTAACCGTAATATTAAATATATAAGTTTACACACACCTTGCAGAATCTGCAAAATGTTAGCTATTTTACCAAAATAAGAGGGATCATACAAAATGCATGCTATTTTTTAGTACTGACCTGAATAATATATATTTTACATAAAACACATTTACAAGAGTCTACAAGAGAAAATAATAGTTGAATTTATAAAAAAGACCCTTGATTCTTAATACTGTGATTTTTTTTTTTTTGATGGTTGTTTATGAGTCCCTTGTTTGTTCTGAACCATAAAACTGCCCAGTGTTCTTAAAAAAAATCCTTAAGGTCCCACAAATTCTTTGTTTTTTCAAAAGAAAAATTCACCTGAAGATTTTACACAAAGTATAACCAACTAATATGTTGCTCTCTAACTTTATGGATATCGGAAATGAATGTTATTTATGTAACAGTTGTGAGGAGTCTTTATGTCATCTGTTTGTTGATTGCCAAAGTGTACAATCATTTCGGAAAGATTGTTTTTCTGCTTTTTTAGTTAAAATTAATCTAATGATAACACTGAATATGAAAGAAATTATTTGTTATTTTGAGAATGATGATAAAAACGTTCACAGATTTATCAATTTTATCATCCTGAATGGCAAACCTTTCATTCAAGTGTAGATTGTCAAAAATCTCCTCCTTTATACAAGGTTTTCTCTAACGAACACACCTTTTCAATGAAGTCTCTTAAAGTTGTGAAAAATGTAAAAGCTATGTTAATTGTACAATATTACGAATCTGTATTTGGCGTCTTGTGAATGTCTTCCTTCTTGTTCTTTGTTTTTGTTCTTTAACAGTCTTTGGAGCTTCTGTTTTTATGCCTGTTTTCTGTAATTATTGTTTACATGTTCTATAATTAAAATAAAATAAATAAAATAAAGCGATCTACTGAAAGGCTGCTGTGTTGTTAGTGTCAAAATTATTGAGGGCAATTCGTAGTAATATAATATGCCAAGGTAAGTGCTAAATTAAAATAAATAAAGTAAAATGAATAAATAGAAGTTACAACGAACGTAATATTTTAGTTATTTTGACAGTGTTTTAAATTATTAAAAAAAAGAATAATGTAAAGATACATGTGAATCAACAGCCAATCCAAACGAGGTATCGCTGAAATCTCGTTTTCCTTAAAAATCGCGAGAGTTTAGTACGGCCTTTCTCCCCGAGCTGCTGGCGAGGAAAGTGTACACAATCAGGTAAAATTTAACGTTTTTTGCGTAATCGACAAGTTATTTTAAGCGTCGACAACGAATGGTAATATATAAAATCTTGGAGATTATATGTGCTTATTAACGTCTATATGTGTTTGTTGATACGGACATTTTTAAATCTGTTGTGATCTCCTCTTCAGCGGCGCAGGCTTCAATGTTATGATACAGGCCTTTATAATTAGAGCTTCCGGTCATCACAAGCGAAAATGTTATCTTGCTTGATTTCCATAACATTGTTGATTTATACATTCTCATTGTGTATGAGCTGATTCGTTATCCATTTCTATAGCTTGTCGTATCAGTGCCATAGTCTTTCTCTAAGTAAAATCTTTAAAAGTAACGTTAAATATAATAGTATGTTTATATGTAGCATCTATAACTTCATATTATGTAATTTTTGTATATGTATATATTAATTTATTTATTTTTACCAATGTAGAACACTTCATGATGAGTTATGCTGAAAAGCCAGAGGACATAACACGAGAGGAGTGGATGGAAAAGCTAAATAATGTTCATATTCAGCGGGCGGACATGAATCGTCTCATTATGAATTATCTTGTGACAGGTATGTGATCAGTTTTATTTTTTCACTTTGCATTGCAGCTTTGGTGCAAGTGTCAGAAGATCTGTGTTCTTAATTTGTTTGTTTTTATTAACATAGAGGGGTTTAAAGAGGCAGCTGAGAAGTTCAGGATGGAATCAGGCATTGAACCGAGTGTCGATCTGGACTCTCTGGATGAAAGGATAAAAATTAGGGAGATGGTGCTGAAGGGACAAATTCAAGAGGCCATTGCACTGATCAACAGTCTGCATCCTGAGCTGCTGGACACTAACCGATATCTGTACTTTCATCTTCAGGTAAAGTAGAATAATGACAATTGGCTTATGATATATAGTGCATATCTTAATATGTTTAAGACATTAAGGTTGTATTTTGATACAGAAGCCACCCTACAAATGTATGAATGTCATTTCAAAGATAACAATGTATCAAACAAATTGTCATCTGCAAATGATGCCTTTTTTTGTACTACATTTGTAGTTCATCACACTAACTGTGGGTATGTTCCACTAATATCTGAAAACAAACCAACCAAAAAAATGTTTATCTAATGTAACAAGTTAAATGTGGCTTAAGAGTCAAAATACCTCTTGGCCCCACTCTAAGTTGTGCACTATTGGACTTTTATTTTGTAAACTGGTTGTTAACCTTAATATTAAATATACAGTTATTTTACTAAAATAAGAGGGATCATACAAAATGCATGCTATTTTTTTTTGTACTGACCTGAATAAGATATTTTACATAAAATACATTTACATATAGTCCACAAGAGAAAATAATAGTTGAATTTATAAAAATGACCCTGTTTAAAAGTTCACATACACTTGATTCTTAATACTGTGATGTTACCTGAATGATCCACAGCTGTTTTTTTGTTTTGTGATAGTTGTTTATGAGTCCCTTGTTTTTCTGAACAGTTAAACTGCCCACTGTTCTTCAGAAAATCCCACAAATTCTTTGGTTTTTCAGTTTTTTTTTTCCAACAATGACTGTATGATTTTGAGATCCATCTTTTTGCACTGACTCCAGAAAAGCCAGGGGTGTAAACTTTTGAATAGAATGAAGATATGTAAATTTTTTTATATATTTTTTTTTTATTTAGTACTGCCCTTTGGAAGCTACAGATGATGCTTAATTTTCAAATTCAATGAGTTTTACTGGCTCCTAATGCATTGTCTTTGCTTCTGGAGCATCAGTGAGCATTTGAACTTTCTGTAATAGTTGCATTTGAGTCCCTCAGTTGTCCTCAGTTTGAAAAGATGGATCTCAAAATCATGCAGTCATTGTTGGAAAGGGTTCAAATACACAAAAATGCTAAAAAAACAAAGAATTTGTAGGACTTTTCTGAAGAACAGCGGGCAGTTTAACTGTTCAAGACAAACAAGGGACTCATGAACAACTATCACTGAACAAAAAAATAACAGCTGTGGATCATTCAGGTAACAACACAGTATTAAGAATCAAGCGTATGTAAACTTTTGAACAGGGTCATTTTTATAAATTCAACTTTTTTTCTCTTGTGGACTATATGTAAACATATTTTGTTTGAAATATCTTATTCAGGTCAGTACTAAATAAAAAATAACATGCATTTTGGATGATCCCCCTTATTTTGCCAAAATAATTAACATTTTGCAGATTCTGCAAGGTGTATATAAACTTTTGATTTGAACTGTGTATATAGTGAAAGATGTTGTATTGTTTCACAGTGACTCGAAATGTCAACTGTCTGATGCTAAATCACAAGGGAATGATTCCAATTGTACAAGTTTATCTGCTTTTGTCCTTTAGCAACAACACCTGATAGAGTTGATTCGTCTGCGGGAAACTGAGGCTGCGTTGGAGTTTGCACAGACACAGCTGGCTGAACAGGGAGAGGAAAGCCGAGAGTGTCTGACAGAGATGGAGCGCACCCTCGCTCTCCTGGCGTTTGACAATCCAGAAGAGTCACCCTTCGGGGACCTGCTTAACATGATGCAGAGACAGAAGGTAACATTGGTTGTTCTATCTTATCTTTGTAAATATTGTTTTTTTTTTTTTATGTAAAATTATAAAAGTAATACCTGCCACTAGCTAGCTGGTACTTTTTACACATTGGCGTTGTCATTTTTATCCCATTTTGAATTAAAAGGAAGCATTTTATGGTGATTCCAGCCCTGCTACATCAAAGTTCACTTTCAAGGCAGTTACAGTGTGAGGGCAGAGAACTATTTAGTTTTACTTAAGGAGGCCATGTTTGCTCAATATATAGGAGGATATTTTGCTGTTTAAATAGGGTATTCATCAGCTACACAACCATTTAAAAGTTTGGGGTCTGTATTTGGTTGTTCAAAACTGTAGTAAAATGGTAATATTGTAA